>NC_069502.1:488156810-488416810 GCF_027579735.1 Bombina bombina | reverse complement strand
TCCCTTTAAGCCTGCAGAAAACAAGCAAGGAGGGAGTGTAGTATGCTAATGCTGCCCCTACGCAGTAAATCTTAAAAGGATTATCAGTGACAGACTCAGTGCCCTCCGGTCACACTAGTAACGCTCATGTACTTTGATCCCCCTCCCGCCTCAGTCCAGGGCGGCTGCCTAAGTGTCACTCTGCTCTCAGTCTCAAGACAGACTTCCCTGCAGTGCTCAGCAACTTCTCCTCCTCTGCTGCTGCCCCACACAGCTTCTGAGCGCTTAGGGTGCTCCTGTTTTGAGTGCACAGTCTGCACTAACTGAACCGTTATGGAAACAATCGTCTCTCTCTCTCTTTCAGCACTGAGCCCACTGCCCGGTGTCCTTGTCGGTGGGCCTGCCACCTGACACTTCTTTAGCTCCCTGCAGTCTGCAGTTAGAGCGGCAATACAAAAAAAATTTTTTTTTTAAATATCAATGTATTGCTGCTCTAAGTTTACGCGCCCTCCCTGCCTTTATGCAAGCGCTGGGCCTGCATGGGAGGTGATGGTAGAAGGTGTAAGGTGCAGGACATTGTTGGATCTAAGGGGGTGGGTTGGAGTATATTTGTTGATTAGTGAGGACAGGTAAGGGGGCAGCGTAGGTAAGTGCTTTGTAGGTCAGGGTGAGAATTTTTTTGTTAATTCTGAGAAAAGAAAACGTTGCAGGAAAACAATGCTTATAAATCTTACTTTAAATATAATTTACCTTTTTGTGAAAATTACTGTAAAATCTTTCCCTGTATCTTATTAAAGCCATTGGTAAATGTGAATACAATTAAAAGTAAAATCACAGCAATTATTACATAATTACTAATTATGACTCAGTGATATAACTGCTGTAGCATTTTCATTTTGCTTCTGTGTCAGACTGGTCTTAATTAGAAACTAGTTGCAAATACAGTAAATGGTGTAAATGTGTAATGTTACTTTCACTACATTTTCACGTACAACGGGTTCAGTTAGGAATCTAATATTAAAGTATTAAAACACCTGCTTGTAATACAAGTCAAATTTGAAGTGAAAGAAATTAAAAAGTGATTCTTCTGCAGCAGTTTTATTTGTATTTATTTTGCTAGTATAGAACATTTATTAAAAAACAATTCCATAGTTCAGCTCATTATATTGTCCACCACTGTATAATTCCCACAAAAAAAGATGCTGGAAAAATAAAACAGAGTTTTGAGAAGAATGCTAACTGCAGTTTCTGGTGACTAGAATACTCTGCAGAGGCTGTATGTAGGTGCAGATGACACACACTGGAATAAAGACTTTAAAGGGCCACTAAACCCCAAGTTTTCCTTTCATGATTTAGATAGAGAATACAATTTTAAACAACATTTTAGTTTACTTCTATTATCTAATTTGCTGCAATCTTTAGATATCCTTTGTTAAATAAATAGCAATGCACATTGGTGAGCAAATCACATGAGGCATCTATGTGCAGCCACCAATCAGAAGCTACTGAGCCTATCTAGATATGTTTTTCAGGAAAGAATATCAAGAGAATGAAGCAAATTAGATAATAGAAGTAAATTAGAAAGTTGTTTAAAATGGTATTCTCTATCTGAATCATGAAAGAAAAAAAATTAGGTTTAATGTCCCTTTAATATGGTTGTTTTATATATTGATACGGCAACATTTATTGAACATAATATTATGTTTATTTAGGGGGAATTTTTATTTGTGCTGATGAGTATCCAAGAGTGAATGTGTGTGTGCAAGTGGCCTTATATGCATGGATGACGGTGTCAAGTCTGTGTAAGTATGATTATGTAAGTACATGTGCATTGTGATGTGTTTAAAGGGACATTAAACACCTTGGATCAAATTACAAGTGGAACAGTAATTATCGCTCATGCTAAAGCTTGTCAAATTATCAATGTAATGTATAGTTAGTCCAATAAAAAAGCTCAATACTCTTATTTTAGTTATCTAAATCACTGGACTAACACGGCTACTTCAATTAACGTATATACAGTATATATATATATATATATATATATATATATATATATATTTATATATATATATATATATATATATATATATATATATATATATATATATATATATATATATATATATATATATATATATATATATATATATAGTTGTAGTGTGGATGCACTCTAACAGATAATCTCCAACTGCCAGGGTGCTGTAGGAGTTAATGATAGCAAGTTGTATAAAGCACTCACTGGACTTCGGTCTTCTCACAGCAAATCAAGTGTAACATATATTAGAAAAACATTAAAGTGATTTAGAAAGAGCATGGCATTTTAAACAACTTTCTAATTTACTTCTATTATCTAATTTGCTTCATTCTCTTGATATCACTTGCTGAAAAGCATATCTAGATATGCTCAGTAGCTGCTTATTGGTTGCTGCACATAGAGGCCTCCTGTGATTGGCTCACACATGTGCATTGCTATTTCTTCAACAAAAGATATCTAAAGAACTGAGAAAATTAGATAATAGAAGTAAATTGGAAAGTTATTTAAAATTGCATGTCCTATCTGAATCATGAAAGTTCCATTTTGACTATACTGTCCCTTTAAGCATAACAAAGTATGCTTAATGTAGCAGTTTTTCTAATATATGTTACACTTGATGGTGCATACACTTTATTAATATTAATAGGTTTTACTCCTTATCGTTTTGCCAGATTGATCACACAAATGATTACTAGTATATATTTACCCTTGTTGCTATAGTGACAGTGTTTTGCACACAGCACTGTGAGATTATGCACACGATCTGTGGTGATTGGTTCAATCAATTGGGGTGGTTCATTAGGCCTATATAATTGGTGGTTCATTAGGCCTATATAATTGGAATGTGAAATATTTACAATACATATACAGTTAAACACTTTATTAAATATGAATATTGCATAAACATGATTTTACATGTTTTCACTTACTTACCACAAATGGCTCTAATCCACTTATATATTAGTTAGTTACCAGGGTGCAAAAGCAATTTGTACAGAAGAATTCAGTAATTGCACTCTCTGGATTTACAACACAGCAACTTTTATTCTGTTGTGGCGTTTTGGGGCATTCACCCCTTCCTCAGATAACCAAAAAGTGAAACAAACAGTGCTTAAATGTGTAATAAGCCCTTCCCCAAAATTGCACAGCGAATCAAAGTGCACATCATCATCAGTAATGTCATATACTAGTTGCTACGGCAACAACACTTATAGTGTACACAAAAGGTATAATATATTAGGTAAAACAAACGTGAATTCATAAACAGTATGTGAACTAATACAAAACATAGATCAGTGCCTCTAACACTCAGTAAATCACCAATGTGTTCTTATAGTAATTAATGGGATCAGGGGCACTCATATAATTCTCAATAACATCCTAATAGATATTCGATCTAAAATCTATTTTAACAGATAGCAGTTAATTTTAAGATAGACCTGGAACACTGCACCATAGTCAGGGTTCATATAAGAATGTCAATTTCATCTTTAAAGGATGCAGCTACTGCGTGCAACATATCAGAGTCATGTTGTGTCCAGCATAAGTTATCTCTATACTATACAATTTACTTATGTCTCAACCGTGTTCTACTTACTGTTGCAACCGCCATTATCAAACACTTAATTTTCTCATGCCGGGAGATGGGGGCGTGAATCTTGACATCACCTTGTGACCCATATTTTTGGTCAAATCAGCGTCTGTGCATACTAAAGCATTAGGGAATTATTATGCACTAAAAAACTTCATCATGATACGATTACGATCTCCAGAGTCCGAACTCGGGACTATCCAAATCTTTCTGTATGCTTTGGCAGTAGACATATTTACGCAGCAGGGATGACAACCATTTCCTTATTACCAGGGATATAGATAATTAGATCAAAAAGAGGGTGTTTATTAAAGAAATTATACAGGGGATACTTAGGGCAATTAATAAGGGATTTCCTCACTCTACCTCATGAGAATCTACAGGGTCATATAGATGTTGTATCTACATGTTTCCTGTTATAGGTTACCCAGATATTGACTAATGTTAGGCAGTGACCAAAATTGGTTACTATCAAATCCCATAAATCTAACTAATAAGGGTCCCCAAAGTGTATTATTTCCATTATTATTAAAACTCCTTTCTACTGTTTAATACTGAAGAACCCTAGTGGTAACTAATCAGTCATCACAGTGTATTTCTAACATTAGTGTTGTGTTAATAAATAAAACCCCCTTTCAATCTGATGTATTTATAGTGTACCTCAGAATCAGGTTTAAGACCCCCCCCCCCTGTCCTGATCTAAGATAAAGACAGAACAGTATACAAACACTGGATAACCACTATCTGCTCAAAATAAAAGCTTCTGACTAAGAATCAACTAAACAAATTAACCAATATCAACATAAGCTGACTCAATGTTAACTATTCCTACTATCTATATTAGACCAGATAGGGATGTGAGTCCCAGCTAGGGATCAAAGTCAATCATTTCATGACTTGAGGAGTATGGAAATAAACTTTCAATCAATATTTCACAAAAAGCAATGCCAATCCATATTAGTATTGTGTTCTCCAGGGTATAGAGTCCCTAACTATTATTATTATTATTATCAGGTATTTGTAGAGCACCAACAGATTCTACAGTGCTAATTTATATATCCATTTTGTTTCCACCTGTAGGAGTTTTTTCTTCCTGTCTCCACCCAGTCTCAGAGGTGGTGCATGGTCAATTTACAGAAAAAGTAGAGCCTTCACTGTATGCTTAATTTCCAAAAAGTGTCGTGCTACAGGTTGGTCTGATTTTTCGGTCTTCAAAGCAGCTCTGATAGCACTCATCAGTTTTTGCCTATGTAGTATTTTCCACAAATACAATTCAAAAGGTAAATCACTCACACCTAGATTACAAGTTTTGCGCTATAGAGGATGCTAAACGAATGCAACAAAAGTTGTGTTATTTCACCCTTCATAGCGTTGCCATTACGAGTTTTTGAAAAGCTGTCTTGTGCGTGCGATATGGTTGCCTTAAGCTCTATACCACACAAAATATAAGCGCTGCTTTGACGTGCTCATGCACGCTTTCCCCATAGACATCAATGGGGAGAAAGTGTTAGAAAAAAAACTAACACCTGTGATTGTGGAATGAAAAGCTCCGTAACGTAGCCAGATTGATGTCTATGGGGAAAAAAAAGTTACATTTAAACCTAACAACTTAACATAAACCCCTAGTCTAAACATCCCTAATCTGCTGCCTCCAACATCGCCGACACCTACATAAAGTTATAAACCCCCATTTCGCAGTGCCCCGACATTGCTGCCACTAAATAAAGTTATTATGCCCAAAACCTCTGACCTCCCACATCACTGCCACTAAATAAACCTATTAACCCCTTAACCATCAGCCCCCACATCGTAACAACCTAAATTAAACTATATTAACCCCTAAACCTACCCTAAACCTAACACCCCCTAAATAGACCTAAATTAAAGTTACAATTATTAACTAAATAATACCTATTTAAAACTAAATACAAACTTACCTGTGAAATAAAAATGAAACCTAAGCTAGCTACAATATAATTGATAGTTATATTGTAGCTAGCTTAGGTTTTTATTTCACAGGTAAGATTGTATTTATTTTAACTAGGTAGACTAGTTAGTAAATAGTTATTAACTATTTACTAACTACCTAGTTAAAATAAATACAAACTTACCTGTGAAATAAAAGTAAAACCTAAGCTGCCTTACACTAAAACCTAACATAAAAAAAAACAAGTAACATTACACAAATACAAAAACCTACCATTACAAAAAATAACAACAAAATTATTCAAAGCAATAAAAATTATTCCTATTCTAATAACCTGCTAAAAAAAAACCCACCCCAAAATAAAAACCCTAATCTATAATAAACTACCAAGGGCCCTTAAAAGGGCCTTTTGTAGGGCATTACCCTAAAGAAATCAGCTCTTTTTCTAAAAAAGAAAAACAAACACCCCCTAACCATATACAAACCCCCAAACCCAAAACCCACAAAATAAAAATAAAGTTAAATGTAATCTACCCATTGCCCTGATAAGGGCATTTATATGGGCATTCAGCTCTTTTTTCTTGCCATTAAAAGGGCATTTAGCTCTTTTAAGACAATCCCAAACCCTAATCTAAAAAAAAACACCCCAAAAAACCTTAAAAAAACCTAACACTAACACCTCTTTATGTACTCACAGTTGCAGAAGTCCGGCTTGAACGATCTTCATCCCAGAGGCTCCATCTTCATCCAGACGGCTCTATCTTTATCCATCGAGGGACTTGCATCTTCTTCATCCCTGCAAAGGTGGAGCGGTCGATGCGCAGAGGTCCAGGAGATGGTCCAAGGTGAAGGTCCAGGCGGAGGTCTATCAATCCAATGTGGAGGTCCTCTTCATGCGATCGTCTGCTGCACACTGAGGATTTCACAGCCAATAGGATTTTAGCAGCCAATAGGATTTTAGCAGCTCTAATTCCTATTGGCTGATTTAAATTTTTCAGCCAATAGGAATGCAGTGGTAGCCCCTCCCATAAAAGGGGTACCTTGCAATTGAATCCTCAGTGTGCGGCGGGTGATTACATGAAGAGGACCTCCACGTTGGATCGATGGGCCTCCGCCTGGACCTCCGCCTTGGACCTCTGCCTCTGCGCATCGACCGCTCTGCCTCCGCAGGAATGAAGAAGATGCCGGTCCCTCGATGGATGAAGATGGAGCTGCCTGGATGAAGATGGAACTGCCTGGATGAAGATGGAGCTGCTGGGATGAAGATCATTCAAGCCGGACTTCAGCAACTGAGGACCTTAAGGTTTTTTGGGGTGGGTTTTTTTTTAGATTAGGGTTTGGGCTTGTCTTAAAAGAGCTGAATGCCCTTTTAATGGCAATGCCCATACAAATGCCCTTTTCAGGGCAATGGGTAGCTTAGGTTTTTTATTTTGGGGGGTTGGTTGGATGGTGGATTTTACTGAACCGTCTTTGTATTTTTTACAGGGAAAAGAGCTGATTTATTTAGGGCAATGCCCTACAAAAGGCCCTTTTAAGGGCTATTGGTAGTTTATTGTAGGCTATTTTTTTTTTATTTTGGGGGGCTTTTTTATAGGGCTATTAGATTAGGTGTAATTGTTTTTATTTTGGATAATTTTGTTTGTTATTATTTAGCATTTTTAAATTTTTTGTAATTTAGTATTTTTTTATTTTTGTAATTTAGTATTAGTATTTTTAATTTTTTTAGTAGTGTTAGTTTTTTTAATGAGTAATTTAATTTATTTAATTGATAGTTATTTTAATTTATAGTTTAAACTTAGTTTTTTTTATTTCACAGGTAAGTTTTTATTTATTTTAAGATAGGGATATTGTAATTTTAATTTAAAGTTAGGGGGTTGTTAGGTTTAGGGGTTAATAGTTTAGTTTGTGGTGATGCGGGGGCTGGTGGTTTAGGTGTTAATAGGTTTATTTAATGGTAGTGATTTGGGAGGCCAGAGGTTTAGGGGTTAATAACTTTATTTAGTGGCGGCAATGTCGGGGAGCATCAGAATAGGGGTTAATATCTTTATTATAGTGTGGGCAATGTTGGGGTGCGGGGGAATAGGGGTTAACAACTTTAGTATAGTGGCGACGATGTCGGTGAGCGGTGGAATAGGGGTTTTAATAAATTTTATTAGTGGTGGCGATGTCAAGAGCGGCAGATTAGGGGTTAATAACTTTAAAATAGTGTTTGTGATGCGGCAGGTCCTCCGTTTAGGGGTTAATAGATAGTTTATGGGTGTTAGTGTACTTTGTAACAGTTTAGTTATGAGTTTTGTGTAAGAGTTTGGTTGTGTAAAACTCATAACTACTGCTTTCAGATTGTGAAACGGATCGTGTCGTTATAGGGTATAACGCAAGCTTTTTAGCCTCACCGCAAAACTTGTAATGGCAGCGCTATGGAAATCCCATGCAAAAACATATTTTTTTGAGTGCTGGACTGACGTTGCGTTAGAGGCTAAAAGTCTTGCGGTACAGCTATACCGACAAGACTTGTAATGGCTGCATTGCTGTTTTAACGCTGAAATTGCCATTTTTTTCAGCATTAAAACATGAAAGCAAAACTTGTAATCTAGGTGTCATTTAGTGGAACAAGTCAGATTGAATTGGATCCGATTGGAATGTGGATGGTGGAATGACCTGCTTTGTATCATTGAATTGCACATGGTACAGCTCAGACACCTTTAACATCCTGTTTTTTTTATCTGTAACCATGTTTCCTTGGTAGAAGCATGTTTAGGATAAGCTATCATTAACAAGTTATGTCCCCTCCAATAGCACAGTCTTGGTACTGTTGGACCGTCAGTATATCAGCCCTTCTTTGGCTGTCTTCTGTGACCTTTTGATTATATAAAAAGTGTATACCCTCCACAAGAATTTTCCAGATATTTCCCTGAGTTGTATTTCAGCCTTCTCATTCTTGGAAGTAGCGAGATTGCACTATTTCTGCATGCCCCACAAATTGGGCAGTGCAGAAATAGACATGCAAAGTTACTAATGCAGAGAGGGCCACTCTGTGGCCCTCTCTGCATCAAACAGAGGTGGTGCCAACGGTGGTGTGGGAGGGTTAAGAGGGAGGCAGATGGGCAGCCCATCGCTGGAGGAGGGTGGGAGCAGGTGGGAAAGCTACGATACAGAAACAAAATGTTAAGAGCGGTGTACAGCACCAATGAGTGGGAAGGAGGGAGGGGGAGTGGGATAGAAAGGGGATTAGAGGGTAAGAAAGTGATCTGGGGGAGGAGGGGATAAGGTAATGAGTGGGAGCAGCTACACTACAGAAAAAATGTTTTTTTTGTTTTTGTTTTAATAAAAAATAAATAAAAATTATAGGGGGGATCCTACACTGCAGAAAATAGAAAAATAAAAATTTTGCATTAAAAAAAAAGCCTTATATTTCCATACTGGCAGACTTTCTGCCAGTACTTAAGATGGGGTGACCATTGGGGGATTTGAGAGGGATCAGGTAGGGATCAGGGGGTGGGAAGTGTCAGGTAGTAGGGTAATCTCTACACTAAAACTAAAATGAACCTTACAAGCAACCTGATTAACCCTTTCACTGCTGGGAATAATTAAAATGTGGTGTGCAGCTGCAATTAACAACATTCTAAATACCAAAAAGCAATGGCAAAGCCATATATATATGCTATTTCTGAACAAAGGGGATCCCAGAGAAGCTTTTACAACCATTTGTGCCCTGATCGCACAAGCAGTATGTCAATAATTTCTGTGAGAAACCTAAAGTTGGTAAAAAAGTTAACGATTTTTTTATTTTATTGTATTTGACGGTGAAATGGTGGCATGAAATATACCAAAATGGGCCTAGATCAATACTTTGTGTTGTCTACTAAAAAAATATATAGTTTTGATAGGTAAATATAAAAAAGGCTCTGTTCTTTTGGAGAAGTTTTAGTCTGAAATGCCCGGTCCTTAAAGGGTTAAAGATTTCAAGCAATATAAGTGTTTCACTTTATAAATGTGTTGTTGTATGTAACATGTATTGCTGATCCAGGTATTTGGAGTTATGTTCCTACTTAAATATGAATATGTGTTTACATATAAAAATATAATTAAGCACAAAGTTACAACTATACATATATCTAGGGCAGCACTAAATATATTACATATGTCAATAAATTGTAAAATGTTATAAAACCAAAATAAGTTATTTAATTAAATAAAAAATATTTTTATTTCATTGAATTTGTTAATGAATTCAATGTATCTTTTTTTTCTCTCTAGAGGCAATCACATGTAAGGAGCACATAGCTCAAACGTAAATTTTATAGTGTAAGGTTGGTTTAACATACCAACAAACTTGTTATAGTGCTATTTTAGAAAAATCTGACATCCGATGGAAGCGTTAACACAATGTTAACTTACATCTACATGAAAAGAGCAAGTGTGCACAATGTGCAAAATATTGCAGCAAAAACCTGGTACTAAAATGGAACCGTAAAATATTTTTTGCTGTCGGAAACATTGGTAGTTTACGACTCAATGGAAATGAGCCCACAAATGTTACACACAAATAAAAGCTAATTAAATTCAATGTAAAACAGCATAAACCTTATGCAAGTAGATATTAACTCCACAACGACCGCAATGTACCATGTACGTCGCTGGTTGTTAAGAGTTTCCTTGCTGACAATAGTGCATGTCAAGCCTCAAGCGGTGGGTCCATGCTATTCTACCCTTCCCTTCACCAAAAATAATGTGGTCCCACTGCTGGCGGCAAACCAGTGATATCAGTAACTCAATCCCCATTAAAAGACCAGTGACATACAGACTACATTGCTGGTTCTTAAGGGGGTTAAAACAGATAAAACCAAAAAATAGTATGAGTATAGGATGTGGTTTCTTTGAAATAAGACTGCAGCTATGTTTACATTGGTGGTTCTAATAATTTTTGTCTGGTTGACATCTGTTACTGGAAGGGTTTCCACCTTAACTATGTTTTCCTGAACAGTTATGAGTTACATATGCTGCAGGGAGTGCAGAAGAGGAACATGCATTGTGACCATGGACAGCACATAGTACTGCTGGAAAACAATATTCATGTACCTCCTTGTATCATGTGAAATTCATAACTGTCCAGAAAAACATGGCTGAGGCGGCAGCCCTAATAGTTAATAACAAAAAAAACAAAAAGTTATGCTTACTTGATAATTATTTATTTTTTTCCGATATGGTGAGACCACAGCTTGAGTAATTACTGTTGGGAATATCACTCCTGGACAGCAGGAGGAGGCAAAGAGCACCACAGTTAAACTGTTAAGTATCACTCCCTTACCCACAATCCACAGTCATTTGACCGAAGGTAAATGGAGAAAAAGTAGTAACACAAGGTGTAGAGGTGCCTGAGGTTATAGTCAAAAGAACAACTGTCTTAAAATAAAGGGTGGGGCCATGAACTCACCATATCTGGAAATAAATAAATTTATCAGGTAAGCATACATTTTGTATTTCTATCCTAAGATCCACGGCTTGAGTAATTACTGACCCTGTACCTCACAGTCAGCAAAGACATTCCAGCCAATCAGCAGCAGACCCTCCCTCCCAGACTCTCTCACCTCCTGGACAGCATCCATTTTAGATTCATTTGGAAGCTGCATTCTTAGTGAGAGGAGGGATAGTGTAGCTGCTGCTGATTTAATAGGGAAATCGATAGCTAGGCTAGTGTATTCAGTGTCCACTACAGTCCTGAAGGACTCATCTGATCTCTGCTGTAAGGACAGCACCCCAAATAGCCCTTTTTAGGGCTAGAACATCAGTCTGCTTTTTTTTTTCCTGTGTAATCTAATTGCAGTTGCCTGCCTGCCAGCATGTGTGTCAGGCTCACAGGGTATACTGTGCCCACTTGCCCAGTGCCACCACTGCCACTCATATCTGGTGTGGCCGTTGGTGGTGGGGGTTGGTCTGTGGGGGGGAAGCTACACTACAGAAAAAAAAATAAAAACAGAAAAAACTACTTTTTTTTGCAAACTGGGTATGATGGCCACCAATAAGGCAGATGGGGAGTGTCAGAGAGCTGTTTTTGGGGGGGATCAGGGAGGTTGGGGGCTAAGGGGTTATGCTACACCACAGCATATGTAAATATGCTAAAAAAAATAAACATTTTTAAAAACCTTTTATTTTAGTACTGGCAGACTTTCTGCCAGTACTTAAGATGGCGAGGACAATTGTGGGGTGGGAGAGGGAAGGGAGCTGTTTGGGAGGGATCAGGGGGTCTGATGTGTCAGGTGGGAGACTGATCCCTACACTAAAGCTAAAATTAACCCTGCAAGCTCCCTACAAACTACCTAATTAACCCCTTCACTGCTAGCCATAATACACAAGTGATGCGCAGCAGCATTTAGCGGCCTTCTCATTACCAGAAAGCAATGCCGAAGTCATATATGTCTGCTATTTCTGAAAAAAGGCGATCCCAGAGAAGCATTTACAACCATTTGTGCCATAATTGCACAAGCTGTTTGTAAATAATTTCAGTGAGAAACCTAAAATTGCGAAAAAATTTAAGTTTTTTTTTAAAATTTGATCGCATTTGGCGGTGAAATGGTGGCATTAAATATACCAAAATGGGCCTAGATCAATACTTTGGGGTTTCTACTACACTACACTTAAGCTAAAATTAACTCTACAAGCTCCCTACATGCTTCCTAATTAACCCCTTCACTGCTGGGCATAAAACACGTGTGGTGCGCAGTGGCATTTAGTAGCCTTCTAATTACCAAAAAGCAATGCCAAAGCCATATAAGTCTGCTATTTCTGAACAAAGGGGATCCCAGAGAAGCATTTACAACCATTTATGCCATAATTGCATAAGTTGTTTGTAAATAATTTCTGTGAGAAACCTAAAGTTTGTGAAAAAGTGAACAATTTTTATTTATTTGATCGCATTTGGAGGTGAAATATACCAAAATGGGCCTAGATCAATACTTTGGGATGTCTTCTAAAAAAAATATATATACATGTCAAGGGATATTCAGGTATTCCTGACAGATATCAGGGTTCCAATGTAACTAGCGCTCATTTTGAAAAAAAGTGGTTTTGAAATAGCAAAGTGCTTCTTGTATTTATTTCCCTATAACTTGCAAAAAAAAGCAAAGAACATGTTAACATGGGGTATTTCTAAACTCAGGACAAAATTTAGAAACTATTTAGATGTTGTACCCGCTGCGGGAGTTTGGTCTGTCACTGTGAAGCGGGCGTAACCCTTACACTACCTGATCGATACAACATCATACCTGATGTTTTAAAGCAAGTTATTCCAAACAATTTAGGAATGTTAGGTGATTTATGTCCTTTATGGCTTAAACCAGACTCTGCATCAACTATGTAATTTTCCATGGGAGTTTTGCCATGGATCCCCCTCCGGCATGCCACAGTCCAGGTGTTAGTCCCCTTAAAACAACTTTTCCATCACTATTGTGGCCAGAAAGAGTCCCTGTGGGTTTTAAATTTGCCTGCCTATTGAAGTCTATGGCGGTTCGCCCGGTTCGCCCGATCACGAACATTTGCGGAAGTTCGCGTTCGCCGTTCGTGAACCAAAAATTTTATGTTCGTGACATCACTAATAGGGAGGGACAATACAGGCAGTCCTAAACAGAAGGCACCACCGCTTGAAGAACCTTTCTCCCAAAAGAAGCCTCAGGTGAGGCAAAAGTATCAAATTTGGAAAAGTTTGAAAAAGTATGTAGAGAAGACCAAGTTGCAGCCTTGCAAATTTGTTCCACAGAAGCTTCATTTTTGAAAGCCCAAGAAGAGGAAACAGCTCTTGTGGAATGAGCCATAATTCTCCCAGGAGACTGTTGTCCAGCAGTCTCATGAGCCAAACAAATTATACTGTGTAACCAAAAAGAAAAAATTGTAGCAGTAGCTTTCTGACCTTTATTTTTCCCAGAGAAACAGACAAAGAGGGCAGAGGACTGGCAAAAATCCTTAGTCACCTGTAAGAAGAATTTAAGAACATTTACAACATCCAAATTGTGTAACAAATGTTCTTTGGAAGAAGAAGGATTAGGACACAGAGAGGGAACAACAATTTCCTGATGATATTTCTATTAGAAACAACCTTAGGAAGGAAACCAAACTTAGTACGAAGAACCACCTTATCAGAATGAAAAATAAGATAAGGGGAATCACACTGCAGAGCTGAAAGTTCCGAGACTCTTCGAGCAGAAGAAATAGCAACAAGAAACCAAACCTTCCAAGATAACAACATAATGTCTATGAAATGCAACGGCTCAAACGGAGCCAGCTGTAAAACTTTAAGAACAAGGTTAAGGCTCCAAGGAGGTACAACAGACTTAAAAACAGGCCTGATTTTGACCAAGGCCTGACAAAAAGATTGCACATCTGGCACATCCGCCAAACGTTTATGTAGTAAAACTGATAAAGCAGAAATCCGACCTTCAGGGTACTGACTGACAATCCCTTCTCCAGGCTTTCCTGAAGAAAAAGATAAAATTCTATGAATTATATTTCTACTCCAAGTGTAGCCCTTGGATACACACCAATAAAGATATTTACGCCATATCTTATGGTAAATCTTTCTAGTAACAGTCTTGCCTAAATCATGGTCTCAATAACCGACTCACAAAAACCATGCTTAGACAGAATTAAGCATTCAATCTCCAAGCAGTCAGCTTCAGAGAAATTATATTTAGATGAAGGAGGAGACCCTGAAGCAAGAGGGCCTTCCTCAGCGATAGTGTCCAAGGTGGGAGAGATGACATCTCCACTAGGTCTGAAAACCAGATCCTGCGAGGCCACGCAGTGGCTATTAGAATCACTGATTCCCTCTCCTGTTTGATATGAGCAATGACTCGTGGAAGGAGATCAAACGGAGGAAACAAGTATGCCAACCTGAAAACCCAAGGAACCGCAAGAGCATCTATCAAAACGACCTGCGGATCTCTTGACCTTGAACCGTACCTTGGAAGCTTGGCGTTGTGATGGGATGCCATCAGATCTAACTCCAGCACCCCCCATTTGAGGACTAAGCTGGAAAACACCTCCGGATGGAGTTCCCACTCCCCAGGATGAAAAGTCTGTCTGCTCAGAAAATCCACTTTTCAGTTGTCTACTCCTGGAATGTGGATGGCACATAGACAGCAATTGTGGGTCTCTGCCCACTGAAGAATCTGAGTAACCTCCTTCATGGCTAAGGAACTCCAAGTTCCTCCCTGGTGATTGATGTAAGCCAAAAAGGTTATGTTGTCTGACTGGAACCTGATAAACTGGGCTGAGGACAACTGAGGTCAAGCCAATAGAGCATTGTAAATCGCTTCAACTCCAAGATGTTGATGGGAAGAGCAGACTCCTCCGAGTCCAAAGGCCCTGAGCTTTTAACGTGTTCCAGACTGCTTCCCAGCCCAGCAGGCTGGCGTTCATGGTCCTGATCACCAAGGAAGGTCTCTGAAATCATGTGCCCTTGACAGATGTTCCTGAGAAATTCACCATGGGAGAGAGTACTCTATTCTATGAGATAGATCCGCATGGTCGCCATTCCATTGTCTGAGCATGCACAACTGGAGAGCTCTCAAATGGAATCAAGCTAATGGAATGATGTCCATGGAAGTCACCATCAGACCAATTACCTCCATACATTGAGCCACTGAAGGATAAGCAGTAGCCTGAAGAGGGAGGCAAGAGTAAATTATTTTGTTTTTCCTGACCTCTGTCAGAAAAATCTTCATCAATAGAGAATCTATTATGCTCCCTAAGAACAATACTCCTGTAGCAGGGGAAATGTAGCTTTTTTTCCAGATTCACATTCCATCCATCCGTGGGAACGAAGAAAAGAGAACAATATCTCTGTGTGAGATTTTGCTTGTTGAAAAAATGGCGCCTGAACCAATATGATGTCCAGGTAGGGTGCCACAGCAATTCCACAAGAACAGATCACTGCCAAAAAAGCCCCCAGAACCTTTGAAAATTTTTTGGGAGCCGTGGCTAGACCAAATGGAAGGGCCACAAACTGGAAATGTTTGTCCAGAAAGGCAAATCTCAGGAATCTGTGATAGTCCCTGTGAATAGGAACATGAAGATATGCAGTTTTTAGGTCTATGGTTGCCATGAACTGACCCTCTTGTACTAAAGGAAGAATGGAGCCTATAGTCTCCATCTTGAAGGATGGAACTTTGAGAAACTTGTTTAGACACTTCCAGTCTAGAATGGGGTGGAAAGCTCCCTCTGTTTTGGGAACCACAAATAGGTTGGAATAGAACCCGAGACCCTGTTCCTGCACTGGAAATGGAACTATCACTCCCAAGGAGTAAAGATGTTGTATACATTTCATGAACGCCTCTCTCTTTATCTGGTCTGCAGATAATCTTTAAAGATGGAATCTGCCTCTGGGAGGAAAAGTCTTGAATTCCAATTTGTAACCCTGGCATACTATGTCTACAGTCCAGGTATCATGGACATCTCATATCCAGGCTTCAGAGAACTGAGAAAGTCTGCCCCCCACCTGATCCGATCTTGGATCGGGGGCAAACCCTTCATGCTGATTTGGAATCAACTGCGGGTTTCTTTGATTGTTTCCCCTTGTTCCAAGACTGATTGGGTTTTCAAGAAGACTTGGATTGTTCCTGCTTGGAAGAAGAAGGGGGAGGCTTTCCTCTGAAGCTACGAAAGAAACGAAAATTACTCTGATGTCCTTTAGGCTTATTCTTCTTATCTTGAGGTAAAAAAGACCATTTTCAAACCGTAATATCAGAGATAATTTCTGCCAAACCGGGTCCAAACAAGGTTTTGTCCTTGTAAGGAATCACCAGAAGCTTGACTTTAGAGGAAACGTCCACAGACCAGGATTTCAACCATAATGCCCCGCAGGCTAGGACAACGAAACTAGAAGTTGGTCAACCTGTAAAATGTTATCTGCAATAAAGGAATTGGCCAACTTAAGAGCTCTAATCCTATCTTGAATTTCATCCAAGGAAGTCTCTACTTGAAGAGAATCAGACAAGGCGTCGAATCAATAAGATATTGCACTAGTTACGGTGGCAATACACACCACAGGTTGCCATTGGATACCTTGATGTACATAAATCATTTTCAAATAAGCCTCCAGCTTCTTGTCCATCGGATCCTTAAAAGAGCAGCTATCCTCAATAGGAATAGTGGTTCTCTTAGAAAGAGTGGAAATGGCCCCTTCAACTACTGTATACCAAGGGTCTTTAATGGAGTCCTCGACAGGAAACATTTTCTTAAAAATGGGAAACGGGGAAAAGACACCCCTGGTTTCTCCCATTCCTGTGAGATAATCTCCCTAGCATGGTCCTGCACATGAAAAACCTCCAAAGTGGAAGGTTCATCAAAGAAACTATTAAGTTTACTAGATTTCTTAGGAGTGACAATGACAGGGGTATCAGAGTCATCTAAAGTAGCTAAAATCTCCTTTAACAATACACAAAGGTGTTCAAGCTTAAATCTGAAGGGTACCACCTCAGTCTCAGAAGAAGGAATTATACTGTCCGAATCTGAGATTTCACCCTCAGAAAGTCCCGATGTATCTTCCTCATCAGACTTATGTGCAACTTGGGAAGCAGAACTAATGACAAGTACCTTACTTTCTGAATTTCTAGATTTCCTCTTGTGTTTTCCCTGTAATCTGGGAATGGCAGCTTATGCCGCAGATATCACTGAAGATACCTGGGCAGCAATTTCTGCTTTTAAATAAACTCCACTAGGAGTTATAGAGGAAACACAAGGCACAGCATGTGATGGCATTGAGGCTTGGGACATAGCAGGAGAAAGCTGAGGTATTATTTTAACAGCATCATCCTGAGAGACAAAAATGTTACCTTTATTTTGCAAGGTTTTGTTGACATATGAAGAACAAAATCGCATAGGAGCTGCAATTTGTGCATCTAAACATAATAAGCATGAATTCAGGAGAGTAGGCTCTTGCTCCATATCAGACATGTTGAGAAACAGTAAATAAGATTTTAATAGTCAATTTAAACAAGCCAAGGAAAAAATACACTTTAAATTTTATCCCAAATTAGGATTGTTTCCCAGCTAAAAGTAAGTGAGAAAAGTTAAGAAAACATTTAATAAACATCAAATAAACTTCTAAAATACCCCTCAGGCAACTGAGGTGCCTTACCGCTACCAATTACGACCGGATCACCCAGAAATGGAGAAAAATATATTTTTCCTCAGAAACGTTATGAAGTAAAGCTTGTCATGTGACCACAACTGCTGCGCTCTAATTATTGCTGTGACACAGAGAGACACTACTTCCTGGTACACTGAGTACCAGAAATAACCGTTTTTTCAAACCTGACAGTTTAAAATGTTGCATTGTTTT
Source organism: Bombina bombina (assembly GCF_027579735.1). NCBI lineage: Eukaryota > Metazoa > Chordata > Amphibia > Anura > Bombinatoridae > Bombina > Bombina bombina. The sequence goes on along the minus strand of NC_069502.1, from coordinate 488,398,941 downwards.
ATTTAAAAGCAAAGGGGAAGTGAATAAGCTGCTGAAATAGAAAATTCAGCCTTACTTTAAGTTTAAACTTGTATGGTTTTATCAAGTAAATATGTGTCAGAAAATAAAGCCTAATAAAAATATTTTACCCTTTCTTTTTAAAAGAGTTTAAATGTTAGTCTCATATATGCTACAGTGCCTGCTTCATTCCCCAGTGTAACCCATACAACAAGATTATCTATGTCCGAATAAAAAAGCAGTGTCTTTTAATTTGTTAAGTGCATGGTCTCCCCAACTGGAAGAAAAATCACTTAACCACTCCGCTGCTGGCATGTAGACAGTTACAAGGTATGTGTAGCCAACTCTGGCTTTCTAAACTAGGGCAGCAATTGTTAGGAAAACGCAGTAAGTATCTCTTTACAAGTTCCTAACTGCTTTAAAGACACCACTACCCGACTGCAAGGAATGACGTGGAATACGGCTATACCCCAAAACTTGCATGTAGATGACATCAAAACTTTTCTTCTGACACCTAAACTTCACCTCTTCCATGCACCGAAGGCAAAGAGAATGACTGGGGGTTGTGGGTAAGGGAGTGATACTTAGCAATTTAACTGTGGTGCTCTTTGCCTCCTCCTGCTGGCCAGGAGTGATATTCCCAACAGTAATTACTCAAGCCGTGGACTCACCATATCTTAGGAAAGAAATATTAATAATGATTTCATCTTCTATTGATTCATTCATTGGTAAAAGTCACAAGTGCAAACAAGTTGTTCATACCCTTAGCTAAGAATTGCTATGCAGCGTACTCTGAGACACTAATTTTCTTCTACAATCTACAACATTATTGAAAGTTACATGAAAATACAGTAGGGTGCTGCTTAACACATTTTTGTGCAACTGTAAAACAGAATGAGGAAGTAAATGTACAGTAAAACCCCAGCCCAATTGTTTAAGAGTTGTAACTCCGTTTTGTGCACCAGCGATGTTAACGTTAGGCTGTGTTTTTAAATGACCATAGACCATTTGTTTTATTTTTTACAAAAATAAAAATAGTTACAATGCATCCTTCTGCATTTTTAATCTTTATCAACAACAATTTTAATTAAAAAGAAACAACCCTCCAATAAATTGGTAGTTAAGGTAAATTGGGTGAAGTAGAAATGAAATATAAAACTAATTAGAAATATCAGGTCTCCAAGGCACACGAGACACGCGTATTGAAAAATCACAGTTTTGTAAAATTCCATTAAGATTATGAAAAATTTTCTTTAAGCAAAATATTAATAGGTAAATGACGCATTCCACATATGCAAGAATATTTGGTTATTATGCATTTTTAACAGTGTTAAAGTTACATTTTCTATTATATCTATTTAATTATAATCCCAGACTGTAATGTATTCTTGGTGAGTTCTATAACTCCAGTCACATATTTATTTAGAAATGTAACATGCATTAATGTGCTATGTATTGTATGAATTTTAATGTATTATTTTTCAGTAACTTGAATAAGCAAACACAAATATATTCACACTTATTAAGTCAAAAGTATACAGGCAATATGTTTCTTCATAAATACATTTAGTAGAATTGTGAAAAAGGGTTTCTTGTGTAATATGTAATGAATTATAAAGGAAAAAAATACAAAACTGTAACAATTCTTTCTTTCTTATTGATCTGAGTAGAACCTTTTCCTGTTTTCTGATCATCTGTTTACATTTTTACTAGTGTGATCCTGTTTTCCTGCAGAGAAATACAGATTAATAAACTACATGTGGTGTTTGTTTTCAAAAAAGTTACTTGCCAAAATATTGCCAAGAAAAACATATCTGGAGTGTTGTAATATTTCACATCAATGTTGAAATAAACAGCTTGTCACCTGTCATTTAGGCATAAATTAAAAATGATGCACCAGCCAAATAACAGATACTTGGCAAGAAAAATAAAATAACTGAATCTCATCAGTGTCTTGTTATTTGGAATCTACATTTGTATTCATCAAATAAGAATCACATAAGTAAAATTATCAATGTATGATCACAATTCATGGCAGTGCAGCTACAGTTTACGTTCACCAGCCAGTTCAATGTTAAAACCTTAAAACCTATTTTCATGGGCTTGTTACTTTGAATTGCATGAATGCATTTCTTTGAAACTTGGCAGTGTTGTGGTAAACCTCAGTAAATGGATATGCATAGTGACATGCACATTAGCTTTAATGAAGAGAATCAAGCTTGCTTAGGTGCACAGCGACGAGGACATATAATTATGAAATAAATGTGATAACAAAAATCATAAAAGGAAAACCAAATAAAGTTCTGAATCAAGGATATGTCTGTGTCCTCTGGATGAGTTTTTCAGCTTGTTAGCATTCCTCAGTGTGATCCCATAAAAAAGGAAACAGAAAATTGCAACATAGTGTGAATCTGTAACGGCACTTTGAGGAAGTAGTTGTTTTGTAACAAATGACTACTCACATTTGTTGGAGCTTTCCACTAAGCTCAAGGATATGCGCACTCCCACTTTATACTGATGGGAAAACAGTACACTAGGCAAAACTTGGATACAAATTTATTTTAAAATATATAAAAGCGTCACATAAGCCTTGATAACACCACAATGTAAGGGTACAAAAGCAGATATGCTGTAACAAATGCTTCAAATCGCCAAACTTGCAAAGAGGTAAATGGATCAGCAGGAGTGTGACCGCCGAAACCAAAACCTCTTTCGTAGCAAGACAATAGCGCTAAGCCCCCAGGTGTCCTGGCTAGTGTAGAGACGCGATAAAACTCAATATAGAACTGTAGAAAGTTTTGCCTAGTGTACTGTTTTCCCATCAGTATAAAGTGGGAGTGCGCATATCCTTGAGCTTAGTCGAAAGCTCCAACAAATGTGAGTAGTCATTTGTTGCAAAACAACTACTTCCTCAAAGTGCCGTTACAGATTCACACTATGTTGCAATTTTCTGTTTCCTTTTTTATGGGATCTCACTGAGGAATGCTAACAAGCTGAAAAACTCATCCAGAGGACACAGACATATCCTTGATTCAGAACTTTATTTGGTTTTCTTTTTATGATTTTTGTTATCACATTTATTTCACATTTTTTTCTTTGTGATATTCGGTATATTTATTGTAATGAGGACATATAATTACTTAGAGTGAATCATAGTTCCTGTTGTGCTGATAGATAGATGCGTGTGTGCGTGTGCATGTATGTGTGCATGCAAATGGGTTTCTTAGATTACACAGTATACACAATACACAAACACACTACACACAAGCTACATACACTCAAACACTATACTCCCGCTACACACGCACTATAGTTACATTACACACTCACTACACACTAAACACACACTAAATACACACATACACACTAAACACACATCATGTTATGACGTATTCATTAGAATGGGAAATTCAATGGCAAAAAAACTTATTATAGTAAAGGTAAACTTTGGTGAATAAAAGTCCGTTTTTTAAAAATACTATTAAAAACAGGGGCACTTTCATTCATCAAAGTTTACAAATCATCCATTTTGATTTAAAAACTTACCTTTGTTTCTTTTCACAGCTACAGCAGCTTACCCCTCCTGGAAATCCTCTCTTCACACGTCAACAATGTCTAATCCGGCTTCCTCCAATCATGGCTTTCCCCCCAGGGTGGTTATTGCCTGAGGCCATGCTGTGATTGGAGGAAGCCGGATTTGTCATTGCTGACGTGTGAAGAGAGGATTTCCAGGAGGGGGAAGCTGCTCTGGCTGTGAAAAAAAACAAAGGTAAGTTTTTAATCAAAATGGCTGATTTGTAAACTTTGATGAATGAAAGTGCCCCTGTTTTTAATAGTATTTTTAAAAAACGGACTTTCATTCATCAAAGTTTACCTTCACTTTAATGCCATTGTATTTTCTCAGTCACACATTAAAAAGCATTGGAATTGAGAAATACGATAATGCAATTTATAATTTGATTCTGAACTTTCAGTCTAGCATTTATGATTTTCCTAATGGTTAATTTAGAACGGTCTGTGTATTTAAAGATACATAGATCTTTTTACCTTCATTAAAACGTGACAGGTATACACAAATTCTAAACCCTTAGCTTTATAAGTTTATTTCATATTGAATAAATGGAAGGTAAGGTTTGGCTAACAAAAAATAATTGCAGTGAAAATAATGTTAATTTGTTTAAAAAAAACATTAAGACTTAGGTGATATGTTATTCTATAGCACAAAATATTGTGTAATTAAAAGGTGTTTACTAGACTTGTGCAGCCCAGAAAGATTTTGTTGTCCGAATCTTTTGTAACAAAATTTTGGGAAAATGTGTCTCCCCAAACAATCGTTGGCTGCCCTATTTGGTATTTGTTTCATATGAAATGAATACTGAATATTTGTAGAACATTTACATATGTTTTCATTAAAGAAATGTAAATGTTCTTAAAGGGACAGTCTACTCCAGAATTTTTATTTTTTCAAAAATATTTTTTTATTACCAATTCCCCAGTTTTGCATAACCAGCACAGTTATATTAATACAATATTTACCTCTGTGATTGCCTTGTATCTAAGCCTCTGCATACTGCCCCCTTATTTAATTTCTTTTGACAGATTTGTATTTTAGCCAATCAGTGCTGACTTATAAATAACTTCACAGGAGTGAGCACAATGTTATCTATATGGCACACATGAACTAATGCAATCTAGCTGTAAAAACTGTCAAATGCATTCAAATATGAGGTGGCCTTCAAGGGCTTAGAAATTAGCATAGGACCTTTACTATGTTTAGCTTTCAACTAAGAATACCAAGAGAACAAAGCAAATGTGATGGTAAAAGTGAATTGGAAAATTTAAAATTGCGTGCCCTATCTAAATCAGGAAAGTTGAATTTTGACTAGACTGTTCCTTTAAGCTACAGATTAAAAAGTTCACCTGTAGCTTTATACTTACTGAACTGGAGAGCCGCACTTCAATCCTATTGTCTGATTGGATCAGCCAATAGGATTTTTCCTACCTTAATTTGGATTGGCTGATAGAATTCTATCAGCCAATCGGAATTCAAGGGACGCCATCTTGGATGACGTCATTTAAAGGAACATTCATTCAGCAGGAAGACGTCGAAAGAAGAGGATGCTCCGCGTCGGATGTCTTGAAGATGGAGCCGCTACGCGCCGGTTGGATGAAGATAGAAGATGCCGCCTGGATGAAGACTTCTGCCCGTCTGGAGGACCACTTCTGCCCCTCTGGAGGACCACTTCTGCTGGCTTCGTGGAGGACTTTGGCCTGGTTGGGTGAAGACGTCTCAAGGTAGGGTGATCTTCAACGGGTTAGTGTCAGGTTTTTTTTAAGGGGGGATTGGGTGGGTTTTAGAGTAGGGTTGGTTGTGTGGGTGGTGGGTTTTAATGTTGGGGGGGTTGAATTTTTTTTTTACAGGTAAAAGAGCTGATTACTTTGGGGCAATGCCCCGCAAAAGGCCCTTTTAAGGGCTATTTGTAATTTAGTGTAGGGTAGGGCTTTTTTTATTTTGAGGGGCTTTTTTATTTTGTTAGGGGGATTAGATTAGGTGTAATTAGTTTAAAAATCTAGAAATTATTTTATTATTTTCTGTAATTTAGTGGGGGGGTTTTGTACTTTAGATATTTTTTTAATTGCATTTAATTGTATTTAGTTTAGGGAATTAATTTAATTAAAGTGTTAGGTGTAATTGGAACTTAGGTTAGGTTTTATTTTACAGGTATATTTGTCTTTATTTTAACTAGGAAGTTATTAAATAGTTAATAACTATTTAATAACTATTCTACCTAGTTAAAATAAATACAAACTTGCCTGTAAAATAAAAATAAACCCTAAGCTAGCTACAATGTAACTATTAGTTATATTGTAGCTAGCTTAGGGTTTATTTTATAGGTAAGTATTTAGTTTTAAATAGGAATCATTTATTTAATGCTAGGAATATTTAATTGTATTTATTTAAATTATATTTAGTTAGGGTTAGGGTTAGACTTAGGTTTAGTGGTTAATAAATTTAATATAGTGTCGGCGACATTGGGGCAGCAGATTAGGGGTTAATAAATGTAATGTAGGTGGCGGCAGTGTAGGGGGCGGCAGATTAGGGGTTAATAAGTATAATGTAGGTGGTGGTGGGCTCCGGGAGTGGCGGTTTAGGGGTTAATAAGTTTATTTAGTTGTGGCGGGGTCCGGGAGCGGCGGGATAGGGGTTAATAACTTTTATTTAGGTGGCTGCAGTGTTGGGATGGCAGATTAGGGGTTAATAAGTATAATGTAGGTGGCGGCGGTGTGGGGGGGCAGATTTGGGGTTAATAAGTATAATGTAGGTGGCGGCAGTGTAGGGGGGGCAGATTAGGGGTGTTTAGACTTGGGGTACATGTTAGGGTGTTAGGTGTAAACATTCCCATTGGATTCAATGGGATATCGGGCAGCTTTCGCTGCTTTCCGACTCCCATTGATTCCTATGGCATCTGCCGCCTCCAGGGCGGCGGATTGAAAACCAGGTACACTGGGCCGGAATAGTGCCGAGCGTACCTGGTAGATATTTGATAACTTCCAAAAGTAGTCATATTGTGCTGAACTTGCGTTCGGAACATCTGTAGTGACGTAAGCATCGATCTGTGTTGGACTGAGTCCGGCGGATCGTATGTTACGTCACCAAATTCTACTTTTGCTGGTTTGTAGGGTTTGATAACTAAGGCGAATCAGGCTAGCCACAAATACGCTGCAGAATTCCAGCGTATTTGCGGTTGACGGCTTGATAAATAGATGCCATAGTGTCCTAAAAGTACATATGTTAATATCGACTTGAATCATATTTGTTAACTGACATATTTTATATGTTTTCAATTAATAATATATGGCAGATTATTGAAAAATATTTTATATGTAAAACTAAGTATTTTCTTTAGTTGCTATCTTTTTTATGCACTTTATACCTTTTTAGACTAAAAACTAGGACCTTGATCAGATACTTGGCAACGTGCGCAAAAACAAGCGTCGCCATTTTTTTCTCAAATTGCAAGATCACAAACCCGGCACAGCAGTACCACGCGCGTAGATTTTTCATGGCGTGCATATTCGTTACTCCCATAGACTAACATAGAACTGGCGTCGGCAGTCGGTACCACAAAGGCAGCGCAGAATGGACTTAAGCATGCAGAATGTTTATATTTTACTAAATTTTCAGCTTGCCACACATAGGCAGGCACAGCAACCCTTGCTCACAGTAAAAAAGCAGCGTAAGTCCCTGGAAGACTTAAGAAAAACCTAACGCATGCGCACTCACATACATTTGAGCCGCACATATCAAACAGTTAAACCTTTAGTGGCCACTTAATTAATCAAACCAGTATCCACCCTCTGCAAGTGTGTCAGACCAAGCACAAACAGCACAACCTCTCACCTGCAGCCTTAAAACTGCTGACAGACAATGCACACCCTGATTACCCACAATGTTTCCCTTGCAGTCGGTTTGTGTGTCGGTTTATTAAATTCTTTTGGTTTCGATTTTTACTTGTGAATTAAACATAAAAAAACGACTCTTTATTTTTAACTTGCACGAGCAATATACTCAAGTAAATTACTGGCAACACCAGAAATGTGTAGTTGCGCATATTTCTGAACCTCACCAGTTTGGCCTACTTACGCCAGTATATAATATGGTGGTGTGTGTTATGTGATTCACCCGATATGCGAAATGACGTGAGTTTCAGCAATTGCGCTGAAATTTAAGTAACATATGCGATCGCGCCCTAGATGTTCAGCAAGAATTCAAAATTTAAGTTAAAACATAACATGACTTTCCATTAAAAATAGTTTCAAAGATTTTAATGGATTCAACATGATAGTAGAAAAACACATGCAAGTCCTTTGTTAGATATTATGAAAATAGTATAAATTGTAATAATAAAACATATTATTAGAAAAAGTGAATAGATAAAGATATATGTTTATATCAAGACTTTCTGTTAGTTTTTTTCTAGCATCAAAAGATTGTTTGCATTGTACACGTTTTATGCAAAATACAGCACTTGTGCCATGTACATATTTCACTAACATTCAGAATATTTGCTGCTGGGATGTAATTGTAATAAAAAATTTTTTTATTATTAATAGTATAATATTATATAAGTAAAATAGATTTTTTTTTAAATTGAATCACAAATAAATGTAATGTTTAATTTCAAGTCCCTTTATTTATTAGTATCATTCAAAAAACTTGGGAATGGGGTAAAAGTTAGAACGGAACTGAAGAGGCTAGAATGGCCATATAATTGGTCAAATTATTAAAAAAGAAAAACAGTAGAAAGGTGGAAAGATCCTACAGAACAATATGTTAGCGTTCAAAAACTTAAAATATTATTTTTATTAACCCCATCATAGCCCAGATGAATATAGAAAGGCCCAGAATGGCATAGAACGGCCCAGAAACACCCACTTCCCCACTGTAGTCACACTAATAAAATTCCCCAGTTCCACAAGGCTAAGTGGGAGTGAGACAATAAGCCACACAACCACCACAGAATTCACATTCAGCGCCCATTCCAGTTTAAAAAACATTTTGATACAGTGTTTCATGTGAGCAGCTTTACGCTTTAACATTTAAGTAGTTTTAAAATCCATTAAAAATGGATATTAAACGTTCTTTCAATAAAAGCCTTAGTCACCATCTTGTTTAAAGATCATGCCAAAATAGAAGGAGTGCATCTCTACAATGTCTCCTGTGGCCATTTTATTGTCTTGCACGTGTGCAAGATAATAGACTTACCTTTCCTATATCAAGTGCTTTGATGCATTGAATGTGTTAAACCTGGCTTTGTAAAGGTGTTGAAAAGTGATTTGAAAATGGAATGTGATCGACGAAAAGTTTTTGTAACCATAGTTAAAAAAAAGTGCTTTTATTGAGGATCCAAAAACACTTTTGTGGGTGAGCGAAAGACCATGAAAATGTACTATTCTGAATGTGTAATGTTAAAAAAAAAAATAGCCAAAAAGGTCTTAGCTGAAAGAGGGCCAGATTACAAGTGAAACAGTATTTAATGTTCCTGCTCAAGCGTTAACTGCTCTAAAAGTAAGCGTATATAGTCAAAAAAGCAAAGGAGTAGCAGGTAATGGTTTAAAACTTCTTATTTTATTGTATATTCAAAAGTAAAAACGACATCTATGGGTCACATCCGGCACACACTAGCATCAAAAACTGTGCTAGCATCTAGCATCTTAAACTTTCTACATTTAAGGTAGCAGGGGAGAACCTGATTGGTTAAAAACAACTCTGCATAGTTGTGCCTAATTAGTATATACAAAACTTTATTGGTTACATTCATTGTGTTTAATCACAAAGAGAGACTTAATATATTGACAAAAGCATGTATGTAAAGGGAGTGCAGAATTATTAGGCAAATGAGTATTTTGACCACATCATCCTCTTTATGCATGTTGTCTTACTCCAAGCTGTATAGGCTCGAAAGCCTACTACCAATTAAGCATATTAGGTGATGTGCATCTCTGTAATGAGAAGGGGTGTGGTCTAATGACATCAACACCCTATATCAGGTGTGCATAATTATTAGGCAACTTCCTTTCCTTTGGCAAAATGGGTCAAAAGAAGGACTTGACAGGCTCAGAAAAGTCAAAAATAGTGAGATATCTTGCAGAGGGATGCAGCACTCTTAAAATTGCAAAGCTTCTGAAGCGTGATCATCGAACAATCAAGCGTTTCATTCAAAATAGTCAACAGGGTCGCAAGAAGCGTGTGGAAAAACCAAGGCGCAAAATAACTGCCCATGAACTGAGAAAAGTCAAGCGTGCAGCTGCCAAGATGCCACTTGCCACCAGTTTGGCCATATTTCAGAGCTGCAACATCACTGGAGTGCCCAAAAGCACAAGGTGTGCAATACTCAGAGACATGGCCAAGGTAAGAAAGGCTGAAAGACGACCACCACTGAACAAGACACACAAGCTGAAACGTCAAGACTGGGCCAAGAAATATCTCAAGACTGATTTTTCTAAGGTTTTATGGACTGATGAAATGAGAGTGTGTCTTGATGGGCCAGATGGATGGGCCCGTGGCTGGATTGGTAAAGGGCAGAGAGCTCCAGTCCGACTCAGACGCCAGCAAGGTGGAGGTGGAGTACTGGTTTGGGCTGGTATCATCAAAGATGAGCTTGTGGGGCCTTTTCGGGTTGAGGATGGAGTCAAGCTCAACTCCCAGTCCTACTGCCAGTTTCTGGAAGACACCTTCTTCAAGCAGTGGTACAGGAAGAAGTCTGCATCCTTCAAGAAAAACATGATTTTCATGCAGGACAATGCTTTATCACACGCGTCCAAGTACTCCACAGCGTGGCTGGCAAGAAAGGGTATAAAAGAAGAAAATCTAATGACATGGCCTTTTTTTTTTGAATGTCAGAAATGTATATTTGTGAATGTTGAGATGTTATATTGGTTTCACTGGTAAAAATAAATAATTGAAATGGGTATATATTTGTTTTTTGTTAAGTTGCCTAATAACTATGCACAGTAATAGTCACCTGCACACACAGATATCCCCCTAAAATAGCTATAACTAAAAACAAACTAAAAACTACTTCCAAAACTATTCAGCTTTGATATTAATGAGTTTTTTGGGATCATTGAGAACATGGTTGTTGTTCAATAATAAAATTAATCCTCAAAAATACAACTTGCCTAATAATTCTGCACTCCCTGTATATACAAACAGCCAAAGATCAATCAACATAGTCAGAACAACCTTTATTTATATATATGTACATTTCACATGTGTATCTGGGCCATAATCAGATCATCATGAAGATGAAAAATTGTTACAAATAATTGTTTTCAAATATGGTATTAAGTTATTAATAAAGGCTAAGATTAGATTAAATTGAATTAGGGATTCCTGAATAACTATATTGAGTACCCGGATTAAGTCAGAAAGACATAAATTATATCCAACAACAAACCAATACATTCATAAAAGAAAAATGTGAAAATGGCAAAAACAGTTCTTAAGGCAATATTCAGTGGCAAAAGAAATTAAATTATATCAAAACCTAATACATAATGCAAAAATATATAGACAGTTGCCAAATTTAAGATCATTCCTCGTGGCTTAAGACTAAATGCGTTTCCAACCTTTGATGTCTCCGATGTAGACTTTAATAATTCCTGGAATGGAATTCTTTCTGAGTGTTCTATTCGTTTAATGGTTTGTTAAATTCATATAAATTACATCTACTTAATGTAACTAAAGAAGAAATTGGCCTCTTACAGGCTGAGATGAATAACAGATGAACTGATATCAATTTTCCTAGATTTGATGCAATACTTGAAAATGGTGTGGGGGAGGCCAAACAATTAGTTCTGGAGACCAAACATACTAAATTTGTTAGGGATCAGTCTGATTATACTAACAATAGTGTTTATATCTGGAAATGTTCAGATAGAGCAACATCAAGAAGGAATAACAGAAATAGATCGTAATAACAGACATAATAACAACAAACACAATGGCCAATCAAACTCTAGTCAAGAACCTAAAAAGGTTAATTATACAGACAGTGAATTTGAATTGGGTGATGATACAGGGGCCTCAGGGGGGAGGAGCCACTGAAAAGTATTCTTAAAAAAAAAAACATATATAGAGCCTTCAATTGAGATCTCACATGCAGTAGGAAAATCCCAGGTGGATATACCAAAAGACAAACAATTGGGTTTCAATAGTACTAGTTCCAAATATGTTTATATTGGTGACACAGCAGCTAATACATATGCTCAAATTTTTAATGCTTCCAGTGAGGATCAGAGAAACCTCGAACAGGTTTTATTGTCTCCCCTCACAGAGGACAGGGATAGGACAGGGGGCCCGGGGGGGGGGGGCACGATAGTTATCAACTGAGAGGATACAGAGGGAACAGAGGGAAGCAGAAATACAAGTAAATAAGAATGTTGTGAATTTATCAAACTACAGTCTGACATCTCAACTGTATGTCCTCAGCTATGGTCTTAATTTCTCCCCCACTAACAACTTCAACATATTTAAAACACTACTGGATGTAAACAAGCTAATTAGAAATATTACCTTGAAAAAACATTATTATGATACACCGAATGCTCTAGATAACACTGAACAATCTGAAATGGATATTTATTCATTGAATAGTTTATCTAACAGGTCTACTTTTAAAGAGGCCTTTGATACAGTGAACCTTGAACATCTGATGAGAGATGGGATTTATGGGACAGATTCCACACAAACTCCTTTGGAGGATTCAGAAATCCCTCAGAGTTTTACCCTATACATAGTAGAGGCCAAGCGCTAGAGACTTTCTTTAAAAGGGTTGAGAGAGACCTCACTAAGCTCAAATTTGCTAATAGATTTACCAAACCTAATCAGTCAAGAAAAGAAAAAAATAGCACTTGAAGGGTAGAGACGACATAGTTGTCCGTTCGGCGTAGAAAGGTGGTTCAATTGTAATCATGAATAGAACGGATTATGTTAAGGAAGCTTTCCATCAACTTCATAATACTGACAACTATGCCCTCCTATTTGTGGATCCTACCTGAGCCTTTCAGAGAGAACTTTTGAGTATCCTGGACGATGGTTTGGAGAATGGGCACTTTGATCAATAAACTTTTGAGTTTCTTTGTGTCGATCATCATGTAGTGCCCATTTTCCACCATCTGCCAAAGATACACAAATTGCTAAGTGATGTCAAATGGCGCCCCATAGTCAGCGGGATAGGTTCCCTGTCTGAACATGTGTCCCAGTGGCTTGATAGTATATTACAGCCTTTTGTTACCTCCTCTTTAGTTACCTCAGTGACACTAAATGTGTGATAAGAGTTTTGGAAGATATGAGATGAGATCATGGTTCCTTCAGGCGGCCACCGTTGACATGGTGGCATTTTATTAATCTATTCTCCACATGGAGGGTTTAGAAACAATAGCTTTTTTTCTCAAATATCACTCCAAATTCACCGATGATTTCAAGCAATATATTTTGAGGATACTCAGGTATCTGCTCAACCACAATTATTTTAAGTTTGAGGGAGATTTTTATCTCAAGAGATGTGGGACAGCTATGGGGGCAAAGTTTTCCCCCTCTTACGCCAACCTTTTTATGGGTTGGTGGGAGCTGTCCCACATCTATGGAGATGGAAACCCCTATAAACATCTAGTCCATTATTATGGGTGCTATATAGATGATCTACTCTTTATTTGGTTGGGCGGTGCCTCTGAATTTTCTAATTTTATTGATCATTTGAACGATAACACTAACGCCTAGATTTAGAGTTCTGCGGCCAAAGGGGTGCATTAGCTACGCGTGCTTTTTTCTGGCCGCACCTTTTAAATACCGCTGGTATTGAGAGTTCACAGAATGGCTGCGTTAGGCTCCAAAAAAGGAGCGTAGAGCATATTTAACGCAACTTCAACTCTCGATACCAGCGGTGCTTACGGACGCGGCCAGCTCCAAAAACGTGCTCGTGCACGATTCCCCCATAGGAAACAATGGGGCTGTTTGAGCTGAAAAAAAAATAACACCTGCAAAAAAGCCGCGTTCAGCTCCTAACGCAGCCCCATTGTTTGCTATGGGGAAACACTTCCTACGTCTGCACCTAACACTCTAACATGTACCCCGAGTCTAAACACCCCTAACCTTACACTTATTAACCCCTATTCTGACGCCCCCACTATCGCTGACCCCTGCATATTATTATTAACCCCTAATCTGCCACTCCGTAAACCGCCGCTACTTACATTATCCCTATGTACCCCTAATCTGCTGCCCCTAACACGCCGACCCCTATATTATATTTATTAACCCCTAATATGCCCCCCACAACGTCGCCTCCACCTGCCTACACTTATTAACCCCTAATCTGCCGAGCGGACCGCACCGTTATTATAATAAAGTTATTTACCCCTAATCCGCCTCACTCCCGCCTCAATAACCCTATAATAAATAGTATTAACCCCTAATCTGCCCTCCCTAACATCGCCGACACCTAACTTCAATTATTAACCCCTAATCTGCCGACTGGAGCTCACCGCTATTCTAATAAATGTATTAACCCCTAAAGCTAAGTCTAACCCTAACACTAACACCCCCCTAAGTTAAATATAATTTAAATCTAACGAAATAAATTAACTCTTATTAAATAAATTATTCCTATTTAAAGCTAAATACTTACCTGTAAAATAAATCCTAATATAGCTACAATATAAATTATAATTATATTATAGCTATTTTAGGATTTATATTTATTTTACAGGTAACTTTGTATTTATTTTAACCAGGTACAATAGCTATTAAATAGTTAAGAACTATTTAATAGCTAAAATAGTTAAAATAATTACAAAATTACCTGTAAAATAAATCCTAACCTAAGTTACAATTAAACCTTACACTACACTATCAATAAATAAATTAAATAAAATACCTACAATTACCTACAATTAAACCTAACACTACACTATCAATAAATGAATTAAATACAGTACCTACAAAAAACTACAATTAAATAAACTAACTAAAGTACAAAAAATAAAAATTTTTTTTTACAAACATTAGAAAAATATTACAACAATTTTAAACTAATTACACCTACTCTAAGCCCCCTAATAAAATAACAAAGCCCCCCAAAATAAAAAAATGCCCTACCCTATTCTAAATTAAAAAGTTCAAAGCTCTTTTACCTTACCAGCCCTGAACAGGGCCCTTTGCAGGGCATGCCCCAAAGAATTCAGCTCTTTTGCCTGTAAAAAAAACACATACAATACCCCCCCCCAACATTACAACCCGCCACCCACATACCCCTAATCTAACCCAAACCCCCCTTAAATAAACCTAACACTAAGCCCCTGAAGATCTTCCTACCTTATCTTCACCATACCAGGTTCACCGATCGGTCCTCTGAAGTCTTGATCCAAGCCTCGGAAGTGTTGATCCAAGCCCAAGCGGGGGGCTGAAGAGTGACGTCCATCCTCAGGCTGAAGTCTGGATCCAAGCGGCGGCTGAAGAAATCCATCATCAGGCCGAAGTCGGAAGTCCATCATCGGGATGAAGTCTTCTATCAAGCCGCATCTTCAATCTTCTTTCTTCTGGAGCGGAGCGGAGCCATCTTCTTCCAAGCCGACGCGGAACATCCTCTTCAACCGACGCCTACTAGCCGAATGACGGTTCCTTTAAATGACGTCATCCAAGATGGCGTCCCTCGAATTCCGATTGGCTGATAGGATTCTATCAGCCAATCGGAATTAAGGTAGGAATATTCTGATTGGCTGATGGAATTAGCCAATCAGAATCAAGTTCTGATCAGCCAATCAGATTGAGCTTGCATTCTATTGGCTGATCGGAACAGCCAATAGAATGCGAGCTCAATCTGATTGGCTGATCGGATCAGCCAATCGGATTGAACTTGATTCTGATTGGCTGATTCCATCAGCCAATCAGAATATTCCTACCTTAATTCCGATCAGCCAATCGGAATTCGAGGGACGCCATCTTGGATGACGTCATTTAAAGGAACCGTCATTCGGCTAGTAGGCGTCGGTTGAAGAGGATGTCCCGCGTCAGCTTGGAAGAAGATGGCTCCGCTCCGCTCCAGAAGAAAGAAGATTGATGATGCGGCTTGATAGAAGACTTCATCCCGATGATGGACTTCCAACTTCGGCCCGATGATGGATTTCTTCAGCCGCCGCTTGGATCCAGACTTCAGCCCGAGGATGGATGTCACTCTTCAGCCCCCCGCTTGGGCTTGGATCAACACTTCCGAGGCTTGGATCAAGACTTCTGAGGACCGATCAGTGAACCTGGTATGGTGAAGATAAGGTAGGAAGATCTTCAGGGGCTTAGTGTTAGGTTTATTTAATGGGGGTTTGGGTTAGATTAGGGGTATGTGGGTGGTGGGTTGTAATGTTGGGGGGGGGGTATTGTATGTGTTTTTTTTACAGGCAAAAGAGCTGAATTCTTTGGGGCATGCCCCGCAAAGGGCCCTGTTCAGGGCTGGTAAGGTAAAAGAGCTTTGAACTTTTTTAATTAGGAATAGGGTAGGGCATTTTTTTATTTTGGGGGGCTTTGTTATTTTATTAGGGGGCTTAGAGTAGGTGTAATTAGTTTAAAATTGTTGTAATATTTTTCTAATGTTTGTAAATATTTTTTTATTTTTTGTAACTTAGTTCTTTTTTATTTTTTGTACTTTAGTTAGTTTATTTAATTGTAGTTATTTGTAGGTATTGTATTTAATTAATTTATTGATAGTGTAGTGTTAGGTTTAATTGTAGATAATTGTAGATATTGTATTTAAATAATTTATTGATAGTGTAGTGTTAGGTTTAATTGTAGATAATTGTAGATATTGTATTTAATTAATTTATTGATAGTGTAGTGTTAGGTTTAATTGTAACTTAGGTTAGGATTTATTTTACAGGTAATTTTGTAATTATTTTAACTATTTTAGCTATTAAATAGTTCTTAACTATTTAATAACTATTGTACATGGTTAAAATAAATACAAAGTTGCCTGTAAAATAAATATTAATCCTAAAATAGCTATAATATAATTATAATTTATATTGTAGCTATATTAGGATTTATTTTACAGGTAAGTATTTAGATTTAAATAGGAATAATTTATTTAATAAGAGTTAATTTATTTCGTTAGAATAAAATTATATTTAACTTAGGGGGGTGTTAGGGTTAAAATTAGCTTTAGGGGTTAAAAAATTTATTAGAGTAGCGGTGAGCTCCGATCGGCAGATTAGGGGTAAATACTTGAAGTTAGGTGTCGGCGATGTTAGGGAGGGCAGATTAGGGGTTAATACTATTTATTATAGGGTTATTGAGGCGAGAATGAGGCAGATTAGGGGTTAATAACTTTATTATAGTAGCGGTGAGATCCGCTCTGCAGATTAGGGGTTAATAAGTGTAGGCAGGTGGAGGCGACGTTGAGGGGGGCAGATTAGGGGTTAATAAATATAATATAGGGGTCGGCGGTGTTAGGGGCAGCAGATTAGGGGTACATAGCTATAATGTAGCTGGCGGCGCTTTGCGGTCGGCAGATTAGGGGTTAATTATTGTAGGTAGCTGGCGGCAATGTTGTGGGGGGCAGGTTTGGGGTTAATAAATATAATATAGGGGTCGGCGGTGTTAGGGGCAGAAGATTAGGGGTACATAAGTATAACGTAGGTGGCGGTCGGCAGATTAGGGGTTAAAAAAATGTAATCGAGTGGCGGCGATGTGGGGGGACCTCGGTTTAGGGGTACATAGGTAGTTTATGGGTGTTAGTGTACTTTAGAGCACAGTAGTTAAGAGCTTTATAAACCGGTGTTAGCCCAGAAAGCTCTTAACTACTGACTTTTTTCTGCGGCTGGAGTTTTGTCGTTAGAATTCTAACGCTCACTTCAGCCATGACTCTAAATACCGGAGTTAGAAAGATCCCATTGAAAAGATAGGATACGCAATTGACGTAAGGGGATCTGCGGTATGGAAATGTCACGGCTGAAAAGTTAGCGTTAGACCCTTTCCTGACTGACTCCAAATACCGGCGGTAGCCTAAAACCAGCGTTAGGAGCCTCTAACGCAGGTGTGCATAATTATTAGGCAACTTCCTTTCCTTTGGCAAAATGGGTCAAAAGAAGGACTTGACAGGCTCAGAAAAGTCAAAAATAGTGAGATATCTTGCAGAGGGATGCAGCACTCTTAAAATTGCAAAGCTTCTGAAGCGTGATCATCGAAAAATCAAGCGTTTCATTCAAAATAGTCAACAGGGTCGCAAGAAGCGTGTGGAAAAACCAAGGCGCAAAATAACTGCCCATGAACTGAGAAAAGTCAAGCGTGCAGCTGCCAAGATGCCACTTGCCACCAGTTTGGCCATATTTCAGAGCTGCAACATCACTGGAGTGCCCAAAAGCACAAGGTGTGCAATACTCAGAGACATGGCCAAGGTAAGAAAGGCTGAAAGACGACCACCACTGAACAAGACACACAAGCTGAAACGTCAAGACTGGGCCAAGAAATATCTCAAGACTGATTTTTCTAAGGTTTTATGGACTGATGAAATGAGAGTGAGTCTTGATGGGCCAGATGGATGGGCCCGTGGCTGGATTGGTAAAGGGCAGAGAGCTCCAGTCCGACTCAGACGCCAGCAAGGTGGAGGTGGAGTACTGGTTTGGGCTGGTATCATCAAAGATGAGCTTGTGGGGCCTTTTCGGGTTGAGGATGGAGTCAAGCTCAACTCCCAGTCCTACTGCCAGTTTCTGGAAGACACCTTCTTCAAGCAGTGGTACAGGAAGAAGTCTGCATCCTTCAAGAAAAACATGATTTTCATGCAGGACAATGCTCCATCACACGCGTCCAAGTACTCCACAGCGTGGCTGGCAAGAAAGGGTATAAAAGAAGAAAATCTAATGACATGGCCTCCTTGTTCACCTGATCTGAACCCCATTGAGAACCTGTGGTCCATCATCAAATGTGAGATTTACAAGGAGGGAAAATAGTACACCTCTCTGAACAGTGTCTGGGAGGCTGTGGTTGCTGCTGCATGCAATGTTGATGGTGAACAGATCAAAACACTGACAGAATCCATGGATGGCAGGCTTTTGAGTGTCCTTGCAAAGAAAGGTGGCTATATTGGTCACTGATTTGTTTTTGTTTTGTTTTTGAATGTCAGAAATGTATATTTGTGAATGTTGAGATGTTATATTGGTTTCACTGGTAAAAATAAATAATTGAAATGGGTATATATTTGTTTTTTGTTAAGTTGCCTAATAATTATGCACAGTAATAGTCACCTGCACACACAGATATCCCCCTAAAATAGCCAAAACTAAAAACAAACTTAAAACTACTTCCAAAACTATTCAGCTTTGATATTAATGAGTTTTTTGGGTTCATTGAGAACATGGTTGTTGTTCAATAATAAAATTAATCCTCAAAAATACAACTTGCCTAATAATTCTGCACTCCCTGTATTTATAAATATATAGAACATATTCTGTTATGTGCAGAACATTGGAATGTTAAATATTTACAGTAAATACACAATATAACCCTTTATTAAATATGAATATTGCATAAATATGATTTTATATGTTTTCATCTATATAACTGCAATTATGTGTTCATATGTGTATATATGTATGTATAAAAATACATATAATTAGACATGTATTTGTATGTATCTCTAGGTTTGCCTGTTTTTTTTTTTTTTTTGTTTGTTTTTTTTCAACACCCGAGCCATCATATCTTTGAGCCCTTTAAAATTTGTATGCAATTTTTTGTTTTTAAATCATTTTTATTAGATGGTGTTATTATGAGTGTAAGTGTAATATGTAATGTACTTTTTATGTGTTTTGTGACACTTTTTTTGTTTTGTGAAACGGTTAACCAGAGCTCTGAGGATGCGCTAACCTGATGTGCGTTAACTTCAATTTCACACAAGCGATTGTGTTTAGCTTTAACTTGTAACACAAGTGAAAAACCCGACGAGCGTAAAGATCCGCAATGAACCCCTTATCACTTGCATGTAACTGTTGATGATTCAATGTGATCAAGACTAATATTCTGATATTTGAACCATATTTTATAAAGAAAACAAAATCTAATATACAAACAAAACAATCCACAGATAAATTATAAATCTTACACGATTTCTAATGATTGCATTTTGTTTACAACTTGTCATGGTCAATGACGCTGAGCTAGATTGTTTATTGTGGATTATAATGAAAATATGGGGGGAAGTGATTTGCAATCAAATAATGTATACAATCAATACCAAATATGCTCATCAGAGCTCTAGTGTTATCAAGCTATTGCTAATGATATAAGCCTATTGTAGAAACTGCTATTCCCCTTAAAGTTAAAGGGACAGAAGAAATGTTAACTATTAATTAATTTTAAAGTTAATGGGAAGTGTACCTGGGCCTTAATGCCTGATAGCGCACTAGTTAAAAAGAGGTACTTCTACTGCCATATTGGTGGATGAGGACAAGAAAAATAGAAAAAAGAATATCACTCCTAATCTAATATGGTCCAATATTAAAACTATTAATTAAAATATAATATATAAGCTAATGATTATATAAATATTAAAACAATAAATTTCATTTTTATCTTTTAAAAAGAATACTTCAAGAATTTTTACCTGCTGCTACCGCCACCCCTGACATGCAGTACTATATATTCTTTCTTACTCTTAATTTTGCTGTTTAATGACCAGCTTTTATAGCAGGTGTGAAAAAATATCTGTAAAACTAAGCTACCAAATTAACATTGTTTTGTTTTTATTAAACAAATATAAGTTAAATCATATCCAAGTCATGGAGTTAATAGAAAAAAATGTATCAATTCTAGATTTTTCTTAGTGGCTCCTTTTTGATGACTGTATCATACTTGCACAGCTATTATTTAGTGATGTCATGCTATGTGTAATTTATTAAATATTAGCAATACCAAATGGCTGGAATACTGGTAATTGTATAGCCATAAACCCTAAGCTACCCTTTAAAGGGAAATTATTGGGAGTGCATATGATGTAGTAAGATTATGGTGAGAGAGTGATTGTGATAATGGGATAGTTTGTGAATGAGAATAAATTTGTATTAACATGGCCATAAATCTTATATTATATAATGGGAGAATGAGGGAGTGGAAGAGCACAAACGAAAGAACAGGAAATCAGAATAATGGCTTCCTAAAGGATGGGGCTAGCTCAGTGGGAACTAGGGAAAAGTAGGAGGTTAACTTTGGCTTAGTTCTCATAACTATTTAGGAAATTGATTGGAACAGCAAATAGAATGCAAGCTCAATCCTATTGGCTGATTGCATCAGCCAATAGGATTTTTTCAACCTAAATTCCGATCGAAATCTAAGGGACACCATCTTGGATGACGTCACTTAAAGAGTTATTTATTCTGGAAGAAGACTTCGTTGGAAGAGGATGCTCCGCGCCGGATGTCTTGAAGTTGGAGCGGCTCCACACTGGATGGATGAAGATAGAAGATGCCGTCTGGATGAAGACTTCTGCCCGTCTGGTGGACCACTTCTCCCGGCTTGGATGAAGACTTCTTCCGGCTTCGTTGAGGACTTCTTGCCGCTTCGATGAGGACTTCTCCCGGCTTCGTTGAGGATGGATGTTGGATCTTCAAAACTGTAAGTGGATCTTCACAGGTTAGTGTTAGGTTTTTTTAAGTGTTTATTGGGTGGGTTTTATTTTTAGGTTGGGACTTTGGGCTGCAATAGAGCTAAATGCCCTTTTAAGGGCAATGCCCATCCAAATGCCCCTTTCAGGGCAATGGGGAGCTTAGGTTTTTTTAGTTAGGGTTTTATTTGGGGGGTTGGTTGTGTGGGTGGTGGGTTTTACTGTTGGGGGGGTTGTTTGTATTTTATTTTTCAGGTAAAAGAGCTGATTTCTGTGGGACAATGCCCCGCAAAAAGGCCCTTTTAAGGGCTATTGGTAGTTTAGTTTTGGCTAGGGTTTTTTTATTTTGGGGGGACTTTTTTATTTTGATAGGGCTATTAGATTAGGTGTAATTAGTTTAAATATCTTGTAATTTAGGTAATTGTATTTAATTGTATTTAATTAAGGTAATTTATTTAATTGTATTCTAGTGTTGAACACTCTTAGTCCTCATGGGTTGCATGTCCATCTGGACTATTCATTGTTTTATTAAACATTTTGGTGTATAGTCTCCTTGCCTGATAGACCCCCTATATGCCACTGACTACCATCCTGCCATATTATTTGGCTCAAACTGAATAATTTACATCACAACCACATGTGTTTAATATTTATTGAATATGACATTTTTTGTTAATACTAAGCTGTTCTTCCATTGCTCTGTTTTATACTTCAATTCTTGTTCTGAATCACCCGCATCATACTACTTGGGTTAGTCTTATAGTAGGTATTTGTCTTTAATAATTTGTCTGCTTTATGTGACTGATTATTTCCTGACATTGGCTGTTTGTCTTTAATGTACGTGAGAGTTGTAAACTTGGTGCCAATATACATGCTTTAAAGCATTTTGGTCTCCTGTGCTATTGCACACTGAAAATTTGGTGCGTTCCGGTCTGATTTGTTTTAAACTGACAGGGTAGCCTCCGTTTGTTGATTTCTATGACCATGTGATTCACAGTTCATTTATGTGTCACTTGGCTAAGAACGGTACTCTGTATTTATTTCATTATTAGTTTGTTTAGTATGTGGGCAAGTTTGGTGTTTTGTGTTTCTGTTTGAGTTCCTCTCATTTTAGGTCATGAGTAAAAGTCGGTCTTACGGTACACAGTGGATGCCTGTAGTCATCGTAGTGTGATTGTCATGTTTATGGTTTTCCTTGAGTGATCAGCTGGATCTGCTACGTACACACTACCGTGGATTTCTGTCCAATGGACTCGTTCCTTTCGCTTTATCAGTCTGTCTATCTATCTATCTATCTATCTATCTATCTATCTATCTATCTATCTATCTATCTATTGGGTACTTATAGAGCGCAAACTAATCACCCGTGAGGGTCTCAAGGCGCTAAGGGAAGGTAGATAGGAGGAAAGGGGGGAGGGGGGGAGGGGATGGGCGTTCAGTCGAAGAGCCAGGTTTTGAGGTCCTTTCTGAACTTTATAAGGGAGGTGGATTGTCTGAGGTGCAGCGGGAGGGTGTTCCATGTCTTTGCTGCTATGTGGGAGAAGGATTTTCCGCCCGTTATGGCTTTGCTGATGCGGGGGATGACTGCGAGTGCTTGGTCGGCCGATCGTAGTTGTCTGGCGGGGGTGTAGAAATTTACGCGGTGGTTTATGTATTCGGGTCCGATGTTGTGTAGGGCCTTGAACGCGTGGGTAAGAGCTTGAAGGTGATTCGCTTGTTGATGGGGAGCCAGTGAAGGTTCCTTAGGTGTTCGGTAATGTGGCATTGGAGGGGGATGTCGAGGATGAGTCTGGCTGAGGCGTTCTGGATACGTTGGAGTCTCTTTTGGAGTTTGATGGTGGATCCGGCGTAGAGTGCATTGCCATAGTCCAACTGGCTGCTGACAAGGGCGTGGGTGACTGTTTTCCTGGTTTCGGTAGGGATCCACTTGAAGATTTTTCGTAGCAGGTGGAGGATGTGGAAACATGTTGAGGTGATAGCATTGATTTGTCGGTTCATGGAGAGTGATGAGTCCAGGATGAAGCCTAGATTTTGTGCATGGTCGGTTGGGGTTGGAGGGTGACCGAGAGCTGTGGGCCACCAGGAGTAATCCCATGCGGATTTATTGGGTCCGAGGAGGAGGACTTCGGATTTGTCTGTGTTCAGTTTGAGCCGTTTGTCATTCATCCAGGCGGCGAATGCTGTCAGGCCGTTGTGGATGTTCTTTTTGGCGGTGGGGGGATCTCGGGTGAGTGAGATGATTAACTGGGTGTTGTCGGCATAGGAGACGATGTTGTGGTCGTAGCGTCGGACCATGGCTGCGAGAGGGGCCATGTAGATGTTGAAGAGGGTGGGGCTCAGTGAAGAGCCTTGCGGTACACCACAGTTGACTGGTGTGGGTTTGGAGGAGAAGGGAGGGAGTCTGACTTTCTGGGTCCTGCCCGTGAGGAAGGAGGTGATCCATTCCAGGGCTTTGCTGCATATGCCGGCGTCGTGTAGGCAGGTGCGGAGGGTGTTGTGGTCGACAGTGTCAAAGACTGCTGAGAGGTCTAGGAGGATGAGGGCGGCAGTTTCATCTCGGTCGAGCATGGCGCAGATGTCATCTGTGGCGGTGAGGAGGACGCTCTCAGTGCTGTGGTTGCTTCTGAAGCTGGATTGGGAGTGGTCTAGGGTGTGGTTGGCCTCAATGTGGTTGATAAGTTGCGAGTTGATGGACTTCTCTATGACTTTGGTCGGGAAGGGGAGTAGAGAGATGGGGCGGTAGTTATTCGGGTCTGTGGGGTCTGCCGAGGGTTTCTTCAGCAGGGGTTTCAGTTCTGCGTGCTTCCAGACATCCTTGAAGGTGCCAGTTTTGATGGAGCACTTGATGGTGTGACAGAGTTCGGGGGCGATGGTTTCACTTGCTTCGTTGAATATGTGATGAGGACATGGGTCCGAGGGTGCGCCAGAGTGGATGGATTTCATGATTCTAAGAGTGTCCGCTGTGGTGACAGGGCTCCAGATAGTCCATGTGTGGTGTGGCAAATTTGGGAGGGGTGTCGTTGGGTGTAGGGGAGTGGGTGGTGGAGGTTGAGTTGTGAGGTGTGAAACTGTCATAGATGTTGAGGATCTTGCGGTGGAAGTGGGCAGCGAGGGTATTGCAGAGGTCTTGGGAGGGTGGGATGTTTGTGGTCTCGCTGTTGGGTTTAGAGAATTCCTTGATGACTAAGAACAACTCCTTGCTGTTGTGTGCGTTAGAGTTGATTCTGTCTTGGATGGCTGTTTTTTTGGCGGTTTTTATGAGGTGGTGGTGGGTGGTGATTGCTTCCTTAAACACAGCTTTTTCCAGCAGGGTCATGCTGGATCTCCAGGCTCTTTCCAATCATCTGCAGTGGCGTTTGGAGTCCTGAAGGGCCAGGGTGAACCAGCTGGCCTTGTTGGTGGTTTGGCGGTTGGACGGTTTTTTGAGGGGGGCAAGGGTGTTGGAGCAGTCTGTAATCCAGAGGTGGAGGTTGCGGGTGGAGGAGTTGGCGTCTGTGGAAGTAGGAGGGGAGGATTTGTTTAGGGTGCGGTATAGTTGATCTTGGGTGATGTTGTTCCAGTTTCTGCGGGGCAGGTGGTACTGTCGGAGGTGGGTGGTGGGTTTGTTGAAGGAGAAGTGTATGCAGTGGTGGTCAGTCCAGAGGAGTTTGGTGATGTTATTGATTGAGATGTGGTTGCCTGAGGAGAAGATCGGGTCGAGGGTGTGGCCGGCTGCATGGGTTGGGTAGTTTACGAGTTGTTTCAGTCCGATGGTTCCAAGGTTTCCTAGGAGGGTGGAGGTGTTGAGATCATTGGGGTTATCAAGATGGAAGTTGAGGTCACTGAGGAGGATGTAGTCTGTTGAGGCGAGGGCATGGGGTGCGATGTGGTCGGTGATGGAGTCGCAGAGGTCTGGGAGGTCTGTAGATGAGGGTGCCGCAGAGGGTGGTGTTGGGGTTGACCTGGATCTTGAAGTGTAGGTGTTCTAGGCCTGGTGAGTGGTCGTCGGAGCTGGTTGCGACTTGGATGGTGTGTTTGTGGATGATTGCGATGCCTCCTTCAGGTCGGTTGCTGCGGTCTTTGTGGCAGATCTTGTAGCCTTCGGGTATTGCAGTGGCAATGTCCGGCGCTGATGTGGGGTTTATAGAGGTCTCAGTGAGGAAGTCAACATCTGGGGAGGTGGAGTCTAGCAGGTTCCAGATATCGAGGGCGTGCTTGTGGATGGAGCGGGTGTTGAGGAGGATGCAGTTGAGGTAATTGCGGCTGTTTTTGGGTGTGTTAGTTGGTTGGGTTGTGGTCCGGATGGAGGGGAAGGAGCAGTTGCAGCAGGTAAAAGGTCCGAAGGTGTTGGTCGGGGATGCGTGGTGGCAGGCGGACAATCTACCAGTGTTGAGCGCGTGGAGGGTGCTGGCGTCGTAGTGGCGGCAGATTCTGGAGCCAAGGTTCGTGGCGTTGGGTGCAGTTGGGGTGCGAATGGGCGCTGGCGGGCTTGCCTTTTGTGTGCCGGCAGCATGCCCGCGGCGTGCCCGCTGCTTGGTCATGCAGGGAGCAGCATTAAATACAGCAGGAAGGTGGGCGGGCTGGTTAGCTGGATAGGGGTAGGTGTGAAAAGAAAACAGAGCAGGCAAGATACAGCAAAATACAACAAAAATACCTAGGGAGGAGGGATAGAGAACTTACTTCAATGGTGCTGGGAGCAGCATTAAATACAGCAGGAAGGTGGGCGGGCTGGTTAGCTGGATAGGGGTAGGTGTGAAAAGAAAACAGAGCAAGCAAGATACAGTAAAATACAACAAACATACATACGGAGGAGGGAGAGAGAGCTTACTTCAATGGTGCTGGGAGCAGCATTAAATACAGCAGGAAGGTGGGCGGGCTGGTTAGCTGGATAGGGGTAGGTGTGAAAAGAAAACAGAGCAAGCAAGATACAGTAAAATACAACAAACATACATAGGGAGGAGGGAGAGAGAACTTACTTCAATGGTGCTGGGAGCAGCATTAAATACAGCAGGAAGGTGGGCGGTCTGGTTAGCTGGATAGGGGTAGGTGTGAAAAGAAAACAGAGCAAGCAAGATACAGTAAAATACAACAAAAATACATAGGGAGGAGGGAGAAAGAACTTCCTTCAATGGTGCTGGGAGCAGCATTAAATACAGCAGGAAGGTGGGCGAGCTGGTTAGCTGGATAGGGGTAGGTGGGAAAAGAAAACAGAGCAAGCAAGATACAGTAAAATACAACAAAAATTCATAGGGAGGAGGGAGAGAGAACTTACTTCAATGGTGCTGGGAGCAGCATTAAATACAGCAGGAAGGTGGGCGGGCTGGTTAGCTGGATTGGGGTAGGTGTGAAATGAAAACAGAGCAAGCAAGATACAGTAAAATACAACAAAAATACATAGGGAGGAGGGAGAGAGAACTTACTTCAATGGTGCTGGGAGCAGCATTAAATACAGCAGGAAGGTGGGTGGGCTGGTTAGCTGGATAGGGATAGGTGTGAAAAGAAAACAGAGCAAGCAAGATATAGTAAAATACAACACAAATACATAGGGAGGAGGGAGAGAGGATTTACTTCAATGGTGCTGGGAGCAGCATTAAATACAGCAGGAAGGTGGGAGGGCTAGTTAGCTGGATAGGGGTAGGTGTGAAAAGAAAACAGAGCAAGCAAGATACAGTAAAATACAACAAAAATGCATAGGGAGGAGGGAGAGAGAACTGCACAGGTGATACACTCATTATGAGCCCATTTCTTGTTCTGGGAGCACGGCTAGACGCCGACTAAAGGTATGAGCTGCGGTTCATTATGGCGTTGTATAATTTTTTGCTTATTTTGTGTTGTTCATATATTTTCCAATGTGCTACGATTTAATGGGGTTGGTATACCATATGTTTTGTAGTTGATACATTACAGATAACACCATTCGTTTGTTTTTGTTTTGGTGTGCAGTACCAGGATGTAATTAGGTATGTTTCGCTTTCAACTAAGAATACCAAGAGAGCAAAGCAAAATTAGTGATAAATGTAAATTGAAAATTGTTTAAAATGACATGCCCTATCTGAATCATGAAAGTTTATTTTTGACTAGATTGTCCCTTTAGCTTCAATTGCGATCAAACAATTGCATTTACTTTCAACTTGTAATATGAGCGCAATTTAACTTGCACACAAATAAATGCGAAAACTCAATATCACTTGCATGCACGCATTTGCATTCCACTCGTAATCTGACCCATAATGTGCAAGAAATGCTTGGAGAGAACAGTCTTTGATGAAGGAAGGCAAGTGATCACAAAGGCTAAAGGCTATCAGAGAAGGGGAGAGGTCTGCAGCTGAGAGAGATTTAAGTAGTTACTTTTTTATTGTTTGATTTGTCCTGGCCTCTGTTGGAAATCTGTGAGAAGCTTTATACTGCTTTACTGCCTGAGTCAAAATATGTTTACTGTTTTCAGGTCTGCTTTTTAACAGCAAAAGTTATAAGAAGAACTACTAAAATAAGAAAACAGATAAAGAATGAGGACAGGTGATAAAAATCAGGAATGGTTAGGTTTCACCCCTTGGCTGAAACTCAATCACATGCATGAACATGACAGTGAATGAAGAAGGCATCAACACCCTGTGCAACAATGTTGTAAAGTCCTTTAGCAGTCAATGGGTTAATGTTAATGTGACAATGGTTTTGGGGAAAGGCAAGTGTGTGTGTATAATTAAGAATTATTTTGATGTGTGCTGCCTCATCTTAGATCACATCCCAGTGCAAAACTAAACATGTTCTACATTTCAATTTTTCTGTGGCAAATACCAGTTTAAATCATGTAAAGATTATGGTTTCAGACATCAACTGTGAATGGCACAAACATTCAATTTTTTAGGAATTTTCAAAATTGAGGTGCAGAATGGCTGCAAATGAGAGATCTGTAGAAGTAGATTCCATGCATATACTGTAGATGGCAATAAGCACCTTGATTATTGGATTTAGGGGTTCTGCTGAGTGTAACTAGCAAAAGTATCAATTGACCTGTTCAAGTTTCTTCGTGATGTGTGAGCTGCTAGAGCAAGTACAGCAGTACTTGGGTTGGCAAGGGTGTTGTCCTGCATACAATTTTTGGCCCTTTAATCATCTAGATAGCTCAGATAACCTTTTTCAAAGTATTGAGCCATTAGCTGGAGGATCTGAGGACACAGTGGCAGAGGTTTGTTTTCTTCATTCAATGGCTGAGGTATAGTTCAGTTTGAATAGGGGCGTTTATGAAGAAAGAGATGTCAAATGTCCTGTGAGCTATAGATTGAACCCATGTGGTAGCTTGGGTGACATTACTTCAAATTAATTTAACTCATATAGCTGATATTCTAACTGACTGGAATGGCATACAAATCAAAGACTAATGAAAGGATCCAGTCTCAATAAGACAATTTGGAGTTTGATAGATATCAATGTTAAAGTCTTCTGCATATTATTGTTTGCTACAAAATTATAGAAGGCAATATTTTGTAGCCATTTTTAAAGCAACAATAAATTAATTGTTTATAAGTGTACATGTGTAGCTGACTTTTTATAGGCACACCCTTAATTTCTTTGCATTTTCTATTTTACAAGAAGGTTTTTTTATGTTTTAAAAGACTTTAACATCCAGAAACATACATATACATGTCTAAAGATGAATGTGTATGTATGTATGTATATATTTATATATATGTACAGATGTATTTATGTATTTATTTGTGTATTTATGTAATTACATAAATACATATGTACACATATATAGACATATGTGCAAGTGCATTTGGAGCCCTTTGCAGTTAAGTAGATGAAAACATGTTAACACTTATTTATGCAATATTCATTTTAGCACACATAAGAATATGCAATCGGTTTTGCGCGAGAGTTGGGTGATAGTTTTTTTCCCACCCCACTCCAGCCAACTTTAGCCCCAAAGAATACTGCCTAGTGCAGTTATTTTATTCAAAAATTAAGATGCTGCTATATTTATTTTTTAATAAAATACAGTACACTGTATTTTGGGCACAATTAGAGCACTAAAGTAAAGGTAAACTTTTGATGAATGAAAGTCAGTTTTTTAAAAATACTATTAAAAACATTGGCACTTTCATACATCAAAGTTTACAAATCAGCCATTTTGATTAAAACCTTACCTTTGTATTTTTCACAGCCAGAGCAGCTTTCCCCTCCTGGAAATCCTCTCTTCACACATCAGCAATGACTAATCTGGCTTTCTCCAATCACGGCTTTCCCCCCAGGGTGGTTTTTGCCTGAGGCCAGGCCGGATTAGTCATTGCTGATGTATGAAGAGAGGATTTCCAGGAGGGGAAAGCTGCTGTAGCTGTGAAAAGAAACAAAGGTAAGTTTTTAATCAAAACGGCTGATTTGTAAACTTTGATGAATGAAAGTGCCCCTGTTTTTAATAGTATTTTTAAAAAACGGACTTTCATTCACCAAAGTTTACCTTCACTTTAACCAGAAATCTGATCTCTGGTTAATTTTATAAGCGCTTTTAATGACTGGTTTTTAATGACTGAAATTTACCCATTTGCAGGCGCTCGATAATTTCCATTTGTAATCTAAACTTAAATGTATCAATGTCTATGTAGTGATGTCATACACTAGAATAACTGTACCAAAGTGAAAACTGATCATTTATTGTTTAATTCCAGTTTAGTAAACCTGCCCAGCTCAATATACAAGGCATTTTCTTTCATGATTCAGATAAAGCATGCAATTTTAAGCAACTATCTAATTTATTCCTATTATCATTTTTTTTTTTGTTCTCTTGCTAAATTTATTTGAAAAAAAAAAAAAAAACAGGAATCTAAGCCTAGGAGCCAGGCCACTTTTAGTTCAGCACCCTTGGTAGTGCTTGTTGATTGGTGGCTACACTTCACACAATTTAAGGAAAATGTGTATTGCTTGTTTTCTTTATTTTTTTTTCTAATTAACTGGAACATTTTACTAATACAATATACAAAAATAGCATTTAATGTGAGAAAATATAGAACATAATTTTGATATAAATCTTTTAACCCACTTAAGAAAATGTCAATGTAAGAACAATTCTTACAAGCAGTTGTGAACTTGAGTTTATGTAGCAAAATTGTATAAGAAGTAAAAAAAAATTGAGAAATGGAATATCAGCTTTGAACCTGGTATACATTGGCCCATTTTATACTGGAATATCTTTAGAATGTAGAAAAGATAAGTGTTTTTCTATGACAGATCTTAATTAATTATGTATTATTAATTTGCAGAATTAACATTGGATTCATCTTCATAATTAATTATAGCACACTAATCAGAGAACTAAACCATCCAATTACTCATAATAAAATATCAGGCCAAAGGTTAGCTCATAACTTTTATTAAATGATGTGTTTTGAATTTGTAATTAATTCTTCATATCCCTGCATATATATATATATATATATATAGTCAACTATATACTGTGCAATTTTTGTTTTGTTGATGTGCTGCAGAAAAATTACAGCTTCCAATAAAAAAAAATGCAAAAGAATATACAATGTACAACTGTATATTATATGCATGTTTCTTGGTTGTGTTCTTTTATTTATTTTCATATATTGTTATATACTTTTGGAGCCTGTTGTTCATGCTACCCAAGTTACATTCTTACCTTACTATGGCCTTGATTACAAGGGGAGCAAAAAAATATTAGTGCTATTGAGGGTGAACACCACTCAAGTTAAATCAATAGCATTCTTATTCTTGCCCTTATATTGCAAGTTGAAAGCAAAATGGTAGAACTTGAGCGAAAGCCTTGGTTGAACTACAATCTGGAGGTTGGATATGGAAAGTGCAGCCTCACTAAATCCTTCACTCTATAGAAATAGACTTAAATTGGGACCACTACAAAACTCAGGTCCTGGTTTTCGCTCAATCATTAACCCAAAGGTGCGCTAGGCCAATAGTGCATTTAAATTCCGTATATATATTTTTTTAAAATAGTAAAAGTGTGCTAACATTGTTTTAAAAGGATATGGTATATAACAAGGTATTGGATTGGGAAGGGCTCAACAGTGTATAATTGTGTCTGGATATTGCTTTTAATCTTAGCTGAGAGCTTGTGAGTGCTGGACTTTCTCTGTGTGCTGTATTAATTTGTTTTCTAATTTCCCCTATGGGCCTTGCACCCAGACCTGTCTGGGGTTAACTGACTGTGGCTCTGCGGACAGTGCAGCTCTCTGAGAGTGCTATTGTGCACCCAGGGCTGTGCATGTTGCAGGGTCATGGGATGTGCACCCGGTCCGGTCTGAGAGTGCAGTCCCCTTCCGTGTTTTGTATATATATATATATATATATATATTTGTGTATACAGGAATAGATACAGCGCCTATATATCCATTTAAAATATGGGTGGTGTATGGGAATATGAGTGAGAACTAGAGCTGATTATTAGAAAAATAATAGCAATTAAAAGAATATTTAAAAAATATAAATTATTAGGATCAATTATGCTTGAAGAATGATGAATAGATTATGAAACAGTGTTCATATGAGTCTTTAGACAATATATAGTCCGTAGTAAATCTTCATAAGCAGTTGGTATCAGTAAATAGATGGTATGTAGTACCCTTACCAGATATTACCTCAATCTGATGAGGTAAGTATGCCGCACTGGGGGTATATACAGATGGTAGAATCTTCTCCTTGTATTCAGATGTGGTGCCTCTTGGGTTTTCGTGAGCCTCCTGGAGTATGCAGGGATATGTTTCTTGTTGTAGATAAATCCCTTGTACTTCCTTTATGTTGGTAGTTAGCCTCTTGGAGTACCTTTTCTGTCTTGGTATACACTTTCAGTCTGACTACACCAGTACTACTGCTATTCAGCCAATGCTCACCAGTCTGACTACACCAGTGCTACTGCTATTCAGCCAATGCTCACCAGTCTGACTACACCAGGCAGTAGCACTGGTGTAGTCAGACTGGTGAGCATTGGCTGAATAGCAGTAGCACTGGTGTAGTCAGACTGGTGAGCATTGGCTGAATAGCAGTAGTACTGGTGTAGTCAGACTGAAAGTGTATACCAAGACAGAAAAGGTACTCCAAGAGGCTAACTACCAACATAAAGGAAGTACAAGGGATTTATCTACAACAAGAAACATATCCCTGCATACTCCAGGAGGCTCACGAAAACCCAAGAGGCACCACATCTGAATACAAGGAGAAGATTCTACCATCTGTATATACCCCCAGTGCGGCATACTTACCTCATCAGATTGAGGTAATATCTGGTAAGGGTACTACATACCATCTATTTACTGATACCAACTGCTTATGAAGATTTACTACGGACTATATATTGTCTAAAGACTCATATGAACACTGTTTCATAATCTATTCATCATTCTTCAAGCATAATTGATCCTAATAATTTATATTTTTTAAATATTCTTTTAATTGCTATTATTTTTCTAATAATCAGCTCTAGTTCTCACTCATATTCCCATACACCACCCATATTTTAAATGGATATATAGGCGCTGTATCTATTCCTGTATACACATTTTTCACTTACTGACTGGGACCTCACATCTCAACCAGTATTTGTCTTATATAGCTGCCACTATACCATACACAATACTGACTAGCGCCAACTATAGAGTATCACTTGTGTCTACCCAGTATACTGAGTGAACACATTTTACTTTCTTCTCTCTCTCTCTATATATATATATATATATATATATATATATATATATATATATATATATATATATATATATATATATATATATATATATATATATATATATGTGTATGTAAATATATGTAAATGTATCTATATAAATAGTCTGATGAAGGGGACGGTTTGATCCCTGAAACATCACAATAAATTGGCACCACTTGTTATCTGGGCCTATGTCTTTTGAAGTAAGGCTGCTTTTTTTACTCTAAAATATAAGCAGAAATGCATATTAAACCATGGGGTTTTAAAGCTACTAAAGATCTTGGATAAGGCATTTAATAAATGGGCTGATGTGACCACAGTTGAGTTATTTGTATTACAAATTGGGGTGGTAAGGAATGTTGGATGAGTTCATACAAGGGGTAACATCTATAGAAGCCTAGGGAATTAGAACCTGCTTGTTATGTTCCTACTACAACCTATGGAAAAATGAATGTTCTATTGGAACTTGAATTTTATCTTACCCTAGCCATGCTCTTACAGCACATATGATTGGCAAGGTATATTGAATAACTAAGTAAACTTGTACGCAAAATATATAAAGATTCTACATGTTATATGCAGGATGAGAAATATTCCAAACCACTTTAAAAATGGGTTCTGGATCCTGATGCATTTTGCAAGACAATTTTCAGAAAACATATGATTCATGAACATATTTTATTTAAGTTACTTACATAGTCATTGTCTCTTCTGACTGAAGACATAGTAAATTGCTTCAATGTATTAGGGAAATAATGGTCTTCGTTCTTCTCAGCTATATCCACTTTTAAAGACAGGGGGCGAATAACACCAGGCTTTGTCTTAAATAAAAAAGGAAGTAGACATGAGTAAATATTTAAAATAACCTATATAAATCTTAGGAAGTAATAATAATATTTTTTTATTTATTTTCAGCATGCCGATCAAGTGATAGGAATGTTTTTATTCTTTTTTTTAGAATACTGAATGTGAAAAAATATAAAAACACATCTCTAATAGATGAACACTTTCTACAGATTAAATAACTGTTTTATTTTAAAAACATTTAATTTGAAATCCATATTATAAAGCAAAAGCACAAAACACTTCTCAGATTGTAATTATTTTCCAAAGGCTGATCACTGGTAGATAATTCACTGATTTCATAGATTCACCTGTAATCATAGTTCAGCCTTTCTACAGCCAGATATAACCCTACAATAAAACTTTTATAACTTCTTTGAATAGATTTTCCTGTGTGCTTTAAGCCCTTCAAAACCTAACATTCCCCTTTCTTTATCTGTGTTTTTTCTTGACATCTAAATTATATTTTTATCACTTCCTGACTACAAGTTATTTGGTTTCCACAGTGATCCTCATGGGGAAATTAATTCACTCAGCGTGGAATCATATTTTACAGTCAAAAGACTCATTCCATGCTTAAATCAATTTTTTCCACAAAAAACTGATAGCAAATGTATTTGTTTTTTCAAAGATAAAAAAATGATTTAAACTTACTTAATTGTATTGTCATGTATCTTGTCTGCATGTGGCAACACTAAAGTCCACGGGAAATCAAACAATATTAAAAATATATTATTCTCTAGACTCTAAATTATATGTATATTCCAAGTGCATATACTGCATATTTTTGTTTCTGTTTTCTAAATACCAGTAATGGAATAAGCTATTTTTTTTTTACAAAGCAATATTAGCCATCTGAAGAGAAACATCAATTTAATTAACGGGAATAATGCTTCTTTATAATGTCTTAGTGCACCTATAGCATATTTTGTTCAGTATACAGTTTTAATAGGTGTAGCTATTGTATGACTTCAGATTAACAGGATGCTGCAGTCAGAAGGCAAAGCACAATATTTGAGAAAAAAAAAATAATAGAACTTTTGTAGTGTAAATGTTTAACAAATTTAACAACAAAAGTTGTTAAAATTAAAGGGACACCAGAATTGTTATTGTTTAAAAAGATAGCTAATCCCTTTATTACACATTCCCTAGTTTTTCATAACCAACACAGTTATATTAACACACTTTTTACCTCTGTGATTACCTTGTATTTAAGCCTCTGCAGACTGCCCCCTAATCTCAGTTATTTTGACAGACTTGCATTTTAGCCAATCGGTGCTGACTCCTAGGTAACTCCACAGGCCTGAGCACAAAGTTATCTATATGGTACACATGAACTGACACCCTCTAGTTGTGAAAAATATCAAAATGCATTCAGATAAGAGGCGGCCTTCAAGGGCTATGAAATTATCATATAAGCCTACCTAAGTTTAGATTTCAACTAAGAATACCAAGAGAATAAAGCAAAATTAATTATAAAAGTAAATTGGAAAGTTGTTTACAAATACATGCCCTATCTGAATCATGAAACTTTATTTTTGACTATACTGCCCCTTTAAGCGTGAACATGCCTGTGTAGTTGTTTCCAATTATAATGTGTTTAATACTTCTGTATTTTTAATTATACACACAGATCACTATATTTCTACTCTCACTAGTCAGTTATATATTGTACTACCCCGCAGCAGGACATCACTGGCTGTACTAGTACTAGCTGTAGATGCCTCTCTGCCCTAATATAATTGCTCTATGGTATATTATTATTCCTGTACATGGTTACTTGGCAACAAAATAGTTTCAGTAGTGATTGGCAGCTAAAACTGCTTCCTTACAAGCTATTTTAGGCAACAAAGGTAACTTCTCAGGGAAACCTAGTTTAGGCAGCTAGGAAGCAGTGTGGAGAGTGAAAGTTTCTGTCACATACTAACTGCAGTGAGTACTTTGTTGCTGAAGTAACCATGTACATGAATAATAATCTACTATAGAGCATTCTAACATGGACATTGATGCAGTTTCTGCTTATTTATTTATAAATGTATTTCTTTATGTGTCCCAAAGGTTTATTTCTGCTATTATAAGGCAGGAAATTATTTCTTCTTTGATTCAGCTAATATAAGACAGGAAAACGATTCCTTCTTTGATTGTATAGCTATTACTAGTTCGGCCAGTGATGTCATCTGGTGAGTTCTGATAGGAAGGAAAATACAGTAGTGTCACACAGCTCATAACAGAAAATGACAACACAGACAAGTTGTCTTTTAATTTTAACAACTTTAACATCCAAATTGTTGATACATATATATTAAAAAATGCTATTTAAAGTGTTCTTTTTTAACTGATTGGAGAGTCCCTTTACCTCACAATTATTTTAATACAAAGATTATATATTCAAAATGACATACATTTTTTTGACAAAAGAGATGCTAAATGCTTTTTTTGTAACCACTTTTATCTAAAAACAACACTTTTTTTTTATATTTGGACACTCAAGGCCTGATATT
Organism: Bombina bombina; assembly: GCF_027579735.1. Taxonomy (NCBI): domain Eukaryota; kingdom Metazoa; phylum Chordata; class Amphibia; order Anura; family Bombinatoridae; genus Bombina; species Bombina bombina. The sequence goes on along the minus strand of NC_069502.1, from coordinate 488,362,783 downwards.
CAAAACCTCGCCGGCATGGAGAGATATAATACAAAACCTTTGGGATTTTTTTTTATACCTTGTATTGTAATGTAGGAGTCTCTTTTTCATATATAGAACCCTACATAGCAACATAATAATGTCTCAAAATAAAATTTTAGTTTTAAAAAATGTTTAATGCCTCCCCATACCGGAGAGACTTAGAATATCTCACCTGAGTGGCAAGGTTTTGAATATCAGGCCTAGATCATTTTTAAATGCATTGAAACGTAAACCATTATTATTTTGTAACAGAACTCTTTTTGTGTCACTAGATAAAAGTAAGACACTTTGATGCCAGTACTATAACCTGTTAAATCTGAGCTCAAATAAAAAATAAACTATATCCTCTTGACGAGTACAAAAAGTCCTAACCAGAGCCTGTACCAGGAAAGATAACTTTCAACTGTGATACCATCATGGAGCTTTTATTGATAATTGTGTTCCTGTCCCAATAGTTATTAACTTTAACCATAGCCAATGATCTCCAGAATCCTCCAGACAAAATAGCTCTCACTCACAAACCTTAACTTTGGCAGATGCAACTATGACACCTATTTCTTTCAGCATGCCGATCAAGCCTCCCATTATTTGAGAGTTCTTGTAAATAAAAGAATGAATTCAAAGTCTAATTTATTTTATTCCAGTATCAAGAAATAGTTAACCTTGCTCATTTTGCCATATTGGCAGCTCATATACTTGTGAATGATATGTCCATTGACATTATGACCTAGATTAAACGTGGAGCAGCATTTGAAGCAAAAGTGTAAATTGCACTTGAGTGAAACTTCTACCACAAGTATATCTCAACCATCTGTGTGCTCATATTAAATGTTAAAAGTAATGTTCTCCATATTGAGTGTTAGTATTGCTCAAGTCAAACTTACCAGCGGTAAAAGTAAAGCATGCTTTTCATTGAAAGTTTACCAAAAATCAACTAGTTACTGCAGCTACACAGGGAACATTGATAGCAGGTTAAAACCGAAAGCCTACAAGCTGAAACGATTGCCTATGTAAACCTTTAGGTTTTCTATCTGAAGGATCCATAAAAGAGGAACTTTCCTCCAAAGGTATAGTGGTATGCCTGGCAAGAGTAGAAATTGCTGCATCCATCTTATGAATAATTTTCAAAATCTCTGTATTAACAGAAATAACAGGAGACAGATTTAAACTTAGCAGACGGAACAAAAGGAATCTAAACAAGAAACAGCATGTGCAACCCAGGCAAATTAATGGACAAGTCCACATTTTACCTGGGGATGGTTGTGAATCCCATAATGAGCAGCTCACTGTTAACCAGGGGATTGGTGAACAAGTCCACATTTCACCTGGCAGGTCTGTGACATTTCTCACTGAGGAAAGATCTTTCACAGCTGGCTGATAACTACTTGTCTAAACCTCTTACCACAGGATACTGAAAGGAGGAAATGAGCCTCAGATCAGTTAGAGGGCCCCTCTCAATGATGAAAAGATCACTTAACTTCAACCTGACTCCTCATCAAAAAGGCAAAATAATATCACAGAAGATCATGGAAAATGGGAAGAATTTAAAGATCTGGTGTGTTAGGGGCGTCTTTTGCCTTCATCTTAGTGGTCAGGAGGGGAATTTCCACATTTAATGACTTGTGGACTCTCACCGTCTAATGATACATGTTTTTTTATTTTGGCATAGTTTTAGTTTAGAAACAAGATTAATATTAAAGTTATCAAGTATGTTTTAAAATATTACTCAGACTGTAAATTGTGTTTTGTAAAGCAGTGCCCTTTCTATCCTTGAAACTTACAAACCATTTTTTTAATGAAAAACTGTATCTCAATGTAACAACCTTTATTGCAGAAACACAGTTGGTCCAGTGAGATAGCATAAATAAGGTGGGTAAGGGAAGGATATCAAGTATTACCTCTGTTTCAACTATGGCCAACAAATTATGTACATTATGTAATTTCCACTTAAAAGAATATGATTTTACACATTATTTTTTAACAGTTGTTAATAATAGTCAAAGGTTATATTTTGTTCCTCCTCTTCTGCTGTTAGTGCTTCTTAAACTCTACCCATCTCCAAGATACTCTAATTGCAGCAGACTGTCAAATCAGTTTTTAGCCAATTTATTTGTCTCTAATCTTGTAATAGAACATGACTAATCCTACTTTAGTGAATGAATAATTTAGATTTAATTAAATATACAGACATGAATGTTTTCCGTCTCTTCTTTAAATTATTATTTGACCCACCTTGCATCAATTATATATCTTCCTAGTTTTCTGTGAAATTATCTTGCTTTCATTTGAAAAAGATAATCAAAATAACATAAATTTAATTCACCTACACTTTTAGCCCTTAATTTTAGGTTATAAGTGAGAGAAAAGATTTAGGCTTGTTGTTGAATGTTATGGTCCAGGGATTCTGCATAAGATTAACATATTTTTATAACTTTCTAATACTTTTCTCTGCTTGGAATTATATACCTACTTGTTCTAAAATCATCCGAGCATGAATTTTGTTGATTCATTCTTCTACTCTATTCTTCTAATGTTTTATTAGTTCCTGAACATATGTTCCTAGATTAAAATGACTACAAGGTCTCAAGATTTGCCATGCTACCAAGTGATTTACCATCTTACTATTGTACAACAAGCTTCTTTTCCTAACCATGTGTAATCTTATGCATTCATTATTTATTCATTCTGTACTTTTGTTGTTGTTATTTCCAGCTATTTTCAAATTACCTGATGCTTACATCAGGCATGCAATAGTATTATTTGATAGTAACTGGATTTTATGTGGACAAGATGACATTACAGGTTGGGCAGTTTTCTGAACTGTTTTCTCACCTGCTACTGCTTTTTGTTTATTCTGGTCTATGTTGTGCTTTATTTAATAATTTTCAGAATATTGCACATTAATTTTGACATTATCTATGCTTTTATAGGCTACAATATTGAGCAATAAAGAAAATTTGAAATATATATGGATATTCCCTTTATAGCGCAATGAGAAAAAAGTAAACGGCTTCTATGAGCCATATGAGCATTTAACACAAACAAAACCCAGATCCACAAAAGTTTATTTGGAGGACACAAGTTCATCAAATGAACAAAGAATATAGTGTAAATCTTCCTTGTAGCTGATCAGTAATGCTACATAGACTGAATATTATAAGCAGAATCATCCTTTAATTTAGAAGCATTTCAAACACTTATTTTAGTAGATCATCTTTGAGGAAGTAGCGAAACATTTCAGATTTTAGCTGTCTCCAAATAAAAGGATGTTTTTACTTATGCTAATCATTGATTCACTGATGAATGTATATAAAGCAAAAAAAATGTCTTTTATAATATCTAGATTATTACATAATTAAATTATTATCTGAATCCTGTTATAAACTAGAAAAACACTTTTAGTAGCTGCAAAACACACCATAACTTTGAATATGGATTTATTTATTCTTACTAGCATTTAAAATGCTCTGGCTTATAAAAGAGAACTTAGCCCCTCAAAATAAGCACTCAATGGGGCACATGGCCCCTTTTTACAAAAAGGAAAGTCCCCTCCAAACTGGGGTCACATGACCGATGTGGCTATCAGCTGACCATGGCAACAGATATATTGTCAAATTTGAGACTTCTTATCACAGTTATTCAAATAAGTAATCCTGTGTCCGTCCAGCTTCCAGCTAATTTCCATAACAATGGCAGATACTTCTCAGCATTGGTTCTATTTATGATGTTCCTTATATTTTTAAGAAGCATTTATTATTCCAGTTACTACAGTACCTTGCCAAATTATTAGACCCATTGGTCAAAAATCTTAATTTTTATATTAATTTCATATTTATTAACAGTGCTGATTAATATTCCATGTTATATTGGAAACATCTGCAATACATATTTATGTGTAATTTGATGTATTAACAAATGTATAAGTTTTTACACATGGGTAAACAAAGTGACTGTTGAAGGCAAAGAACATGTCACAGTACAAGATTGTTGAAATTGTAGGTGTATCACGTAGTCCTGTAAAGACCGATTGCGGTTGACATTGTGTTCTACACTGAGAACTGACAGAAGAATTTTAGATATCTGAATCCAAAATAAGAAACTGCCTGTCAGAGGCTTGACTAAAAACATTTAGAATGCAGGCATCAAGATACCCAAGAGAATTGTTCAATGACCAGTTCAGTGGACCTGTTAGCCAGAAACCCTGCTCGAAAACCATCTCCAAAATCAATTTTTTTCATAATATTCTTTACAGAACTACGTGATACACTTACTTTTCCAGCATTCTTGTACTGCAACATACTTTTCTCTTCAACAGGGTGACAATTTGAATGACATTCTTTAAAAGGATAGTCTAAACCAGAATGTTTATTGTTCAAAAAGATAGCTAATCCCTTTATTACCCATTCCCCAGTTTTGCATAACCAACACTGTTATATTAATATAATTTTTTACCTCTTTGATTACCTTGTATCTAAGCCTTTGCAGACTGCCCCCTTATTTCAGTTCTTTTGACAGACTTGCATTTTAGCAAACTAGTGCCCTCTCATACGTAAATCCATGGGTGTAACACAATGATATCTATATGGAACACAAGAACTAACACCTTCTAGTTGTGAAAAACTGTCAAATGCATTGAGATAAGAGGGGGCCTTCAAGGTAATAGAAATTAGCATATGAGTTTAGCTATGTTAGCCTTCAACTAAGAATATCAAGAGAACAAAGCAAATTTGATGTTAAAAGTGAATTGGAAAGTTGTTTAACATGGCATGCCCTGATTTATGAAAGTTTAATTTTGACTAGATTGTCTCTTTAAAAAGTAAATTTGTTTACCCATGTGAAAAAACACATTTGTTAATTTACCAGATATTTTAGTAATATTACATTAAATTACACATAAATATGTATTGCAGATGTTGCCAATATAATATGGATTAGGAAATGTTTACAAAACTAAATGATCTATTAACATTATTAAGAATAAATATGAAATTAATATCAAAATTACTATTTGTACCAGGGTTCAAATAAGGGGTTTAATGTCTTTATAACTATTATGTGATGCCTAACAGCAACCTGTTGTTGTTAGGGCTCATAGATCCATGTTGAATAATGGGGTAAAGTATCAAATTATGAGATTGAACACAATTCTTTAAAAAAAGTTTGTCAAATTTATCTACAAAAATCTCCTTGGCCTTTAACAGTGAATTTTGTAGAAAATTAATTAAATAAACTTTCCTAAAAAGATTGTGATCGACCTCTATATTAGTGGGATTCCATGCTATTTATCAGCTTGCGAAAACATAACTGTACAACTAAAAACAGTTTGTTTTATCTCTTTCTGAAAATCCATTTTTAGTTTGAAAATTGTATTGTTACTATTCTCGTTATCCCAATAATCAGGTAAAGACTGCATGTAAGGAACATTACAATACATTTATGTTGTTTTGCTATAAAATAATATATCAAAGATTTAGACAATCGGCCCTTAGCCTGCACACAACAAGGCTAGCCATGTTCTACATAATTTTAGTATAAATGATGTTGTTTTGCAGTTATCATCAGTTAAAGCCAATAATGGAAACACATCTTGCAGCGTTAGCCTTGAGAAGTCAGCAGTGTCCATCTCAAGTTCTAAATATTAACAAAATCCCCAATTTTAAGAGCTAAATAAACAATGATATTATAATGCAAAGTTGTTTTATTACAGATGAGTAAATATTTTATAAGAAAATATCATGACGTTTACTGTCTATTTAACAATGGATTAATATGCAAGTAAAGTATTATACGAGATGATGTGAGTGCAATAATATGTGCCATACCACCAATTTGCTTTATTAAAGGTTTATACATCTGATCAATGATGCTCAGATTTATAAACCTTTAATAAAGCAAATTGGTGATAAATAAAGCACATTATGGTAAATATTAAGATATGTTATACTGATTATACTTTTGTAGAAAAATATAGCTTTTAAATATATATATAAAAAATGTACTTTATAATCAACTGTGTGGCAACGCCCACCCATAAAAGTAGTCTGGATGCTGTAGGAAGTCCTTAATTGTAATATTCATGATAATCTTTTATTATGCAAATTGTATGCGCAGTGTGTAGATCACACATCGCATGTTTACCAGAATCCTAAGTTCCTTACCAACATATTTGTTACTGTAATGCTCGCTAGTCTAATGGAACTGTATTTGTAAACTATTTAAGCTTTTACCATCACACTCATTTGTCTAGGAGTGAATGGCATATTTACCTTCAAAAGCTGAGGTCTGGAGTGCCACTCATTCCAACAAGATGTCATGAATGTTTACTTCGGCTTCCGACGCTTGTTTGATGACACACCTCAAGGCATATGTAAGATGGGATGCCCTATGCGCTTGCATTAGTCTAAGAAAGCTAGAAAATTTTGCATGCGCAACACCATGATGGTCCTACCTAGGTAGACCATTGTTATAAGAGTTGCATAATAAGTTTACATTTAGGTTTGACAGCATTATTATTTTTATATAAAAATACAAGTAAAAACTTGAAAATATTTAATAAGTGTATAGTACAAATTATGATTTTATTTTACGAAGATTTCAAATAAAAGTAAACATTGTAGAGTTTCCTATCCCTTTAAATGAATGGAGTAAATTACTCTATAAGAAACATAAAAAATAGTTAAATGAAATCTGAAGTAATTGTCTTTTCGTTGTTCATTTTTTGATCATGCAATTCTACTATGTTCATTGAATTTGCTTTGGTATTCTAAAATTAAATAAAATGAAATGCATTTTTAAAGCTTATCAAACAATCCATGCCAAACTTATTTTTAAAAATATTTAATTTTTTTGTAAATTGTTTTAACACTTTTCAACCAATCAAAACAAAAGAACATACAAGCATAAAATTCAATGAATTCATTAAAAGACCAGTAAATACAGTTGATTTGCATAATCAACAAAAGAATGATAAAAAGTCATTGTAATAGCACAAAGGCTCGCCAGAAACACCAGTTATGAAGCAGCGGTCTAAGGACCGCTGCTTCATAACCCTGTCCGCCTGCTCTGATGAGGCGGACAGGAATCGCCGGAATTCAACCCGATCGAGTACGATCAGGTTGATTGACACCCCCTGCTGGTGGCCAATTGGCCGCAAATCTGCAGGGGGTGGTGTTGCACCAGCAGCTCTTGTGAGCTGAATATGGAGAGCCTATTGCTCTCCGCATTTAGAGATGTCTGTCGGACCTGATCCGCACTGTTGGATCAGGTCCGACAGACATATGATAAATAGGCCTCATAGTCTGAACTTCAAAAGAGTAGTAGATTGTTTTCTGACAGATTTAAAAGCTATGTCTATTTCCACTCCTCCAGTATAATGTGACAGCCACCAGCCAATCACAAATTCATATATGTATATCCTGTGTATTCTTGCACATGCTCAGTAGGGGCTGGTGACATAAAATGTGTAAATATAAAATGACTGGACATTTTGTTAATGGAAGTAAATGGGAAAGTTGTTTAAAATTGCATGCTCTATCTGAATCATGAAAGTTTAATTTTGACTTGAGTGTCCCTTTAATATACAGGGCATCATTAAGAGTAATGTACAATTTATTTACACAATTAAAATCATGGCATATTCCCTTATAAAGACTTTTCATACTGATTATGTAACAGGGCAAGAGAACGCTATTGTAGGCCTCAAAAAGGTAATGTCATTAGGCATCTCACCGTGATCTTATAGGAACCAGAGCTAAGCTTGTCGGTCTAATTGTTATTGATGTATTCTTCCTATAAAACATCACTGTGTAATAATCTTCAAGCTGATTACACATGAGTTAAAGGTATCACTCAAGAGACGATGAGCCTGATGTTCAAAACCTCTCTGCTCAGGTGAGATGATCTAATATTATCATTCAGCACTGCAAGATCCTTAGTGAAATTTTCAAAAGGCAGATTTTGCTTTACTTCTTCAAGGGATGCTCCCTGTATTTCTATATGTGAAGAAGAGACAAGTCCAGTGCAATATAGTACTACATGACATAAGAGTTTTGCTGCATTTAAACACTGTGCTTTATATGTTATATCACTTTACAATTCAGATGAACTTTTATTACATTTAAACTTTGCACTTTCTATTTTGTATTTTATTTTGTATACAGTAGTGTATTTAGGATTGTGATTTTAGAAATTCTGATTATGCTTTCATGGTTACTGTGGAACTTTAAAAATTAGTCTCATAATTTTTATATGTATGTGTATATTTTACAAATTATATTGCACTTTGCATTTCTTCTATTTAAGTTAAAAATCGAAAACTGTTAGCTTCCGCTTCCCAGAGACCTTCATTACTGGGCCAGATAATCAAACATCTATTTTGGAAATAAATTATAGTGCAGACTTCAGAGGGACAGAACTAACTGAATTTTCTAAGAAAAAAAGAGGGACCTTCCATAAAAAGTAAACTCTCTGGGATACAAAATTTCACATGGGAGAGAGAAGGTAACTTGAGAACCCCTTGGACTGATATTAAGGCTACATTTGCATTAATTACAAATTAAACTAAAATATTTTCACTACAATTTAACTTTTTTCTATATTTTAACATAAATTATTTTTCTGTTAGTTAAAATAAGTGTATTGTCAGGCGCATCTTTAGGCAGCACCTTGAATGGTTGCAATATTAGTAGCTGTGTGAGGAGTGCCAATTATCAGCAGTTAGGGAAGCAATTTACTCTTTATATTGATGTTTCTGAAACTACAGGTTGCACTGAGTCCCCAGATTTCAGATTGGCTGAATCCTGAACCAGATAATCGATCTGGAGCACTGAGGCCTATGACAACCCTCATGAGCTGAGGCATACAACCCCCCCCCGCACACACACACACACACACCATCACCACCACCACCACTGTAAGTATTAAAAATGGTATGGACAGTTTATATGCTGTATATTTTACATTTGATTACAACCTACGCTAAGTTGATAAGTGGAGAGCTTGGAGCTATGTCAACTATTAAGATTAGTGTACTGAGAAGCATTGAGTCTCTGCTTATTGAGCATTTTAACAAGATGGAGAAACACATATTGGAAATATTGCTATATTGCCCAGCCCATACCTTAATAACTGACATTGATTCTGCTCAGATGTCTGAATGCATCTTTTATGTGAGCTGGAGGGGAGTGGGCAGAATTCTGCATTCAGTTCTTTACAGATATTTTCCCACAAAAGCTTATTTTTGAGCATGACCACCATATATTTTCAATGGTTCCTACTAAGCAGTTCCTCCAACTGTGGTTACTAGATTGAGGTAGTATATTTTAGATAACCTGTACCATCTAGTTAGCAGTTTAGTGTTGGTCCAAAATACTGATTAAAGAGGATGAATTAGATGTTCTTTTAAAGGCAGTACTCAATGCTTCCGTTGATATATTTATGCCCAGGTTTCCTGCACATTGATTAGTGTAGAATAGTAATGCACTACACGTATGCATTAAGAGAAGTTTGTACGTAATTGAGATTATGCATGGTATCTGTATTGTAGGATAGCATAAAGATTCAAATGCGTACAGTGGTCTGTGCAAGTTAGACTTATTCCTATGAGTGTGCAAAAAATGAGATAATTGGTGATACTTAAGCCTCTGCTAGAAAAACCCATTTCCCAGCTCTTGTATTTCTGCCTGCAATTTGAATTTATTACCTGACAGTATTGAATAATGGAGTATTAATTTGTGCAAGGTATTGGGTCCAGATATTAAACGGTTGTTACCCATTTCAATTTGCGGGTTATGTAATATCACTGTTAGTGAAGAAGGAGAGGTTAAAACTATATTCAACTTTTTCATTATGGTAACCCACGCACAGCTAGCAACAGGTATCTGATTGTAGTTGTTAAGGCAGCTACATCTGGGAGCCAGCACAGCCCTTCTAGCTGTGTAACTTCTGAGAGGTAATGCTCTAACAGGACCCATTTTTTACTGCCTGCATGTTTTTACCAGTCAAATATTCGATGCATAAATACTAATTTAAAATTATTAATATTCAGCATCCCTAGACCTCCTTGTTCCCTATGGCCTAGATTTGGAGTTTGGCGGTAGCCATGAAAACCAGCGTTAGAGGCTCCTAACGCTGCTTTTAGGCTACCGCCGGTATTTGGAGTCATTCAAAAAAGGGTCTAACGCTCACTTTTCAGCCACGACTTTTCCATACCGCAGATCCCCTTACGTCAATTGCGAATCCTATCTTTTCAATGGGATCTTTCTAACTCCGGTATTTAGAGTCGTGTCTGAAGTGAGCGTTAGAAATCTAACGACAAAACTCCAGCCGCAGTAAAAAAGTCAGTAGTTAAGAGCTTTCTGGGCTAACGCCGGTTCATAAAGCTCTTAACTACTGTACTCTAAAGTACACTTACACCCATAAACTACCTATGTACCCCTAAACCGAGGCCCCCCCACATCGCCGCCACTCGATTATTTTTTTTTAACCCCTAATCTGCCGACCGCCACCTACATTATACTTATGTACCCCTAATCTGCTGCCCCTAACACCGCCGACCCCTATATTATATTTATTAACCCCTAACCTGCCCCCCACAACGTTGCAGCCAGCTACCTACAATAATTAACCCCTAATCTGCCGACCGCAAAGAGCCGCCACCTACATTATAGCTATGTACCCCTAATCTGCTGCCCCTAACACCGCCAACCCCTATATTATATTTATTAACCCCTAATCTGCCCCCCTCAACGTCGCCTCCACCTGCCTACACTTATTAACCCCTAATCTGCCGAGCGGACTGCACCGCTACTATAATAAAGTTATTAACCCCTAATCCGCCTCACTAACCCTATAATAAATAGTATTAACCCCTAATCTGCCCTCCCTAACATCGCCGACACCTAACTTAAATTATTAACCCCTAATCTGCCGACTGGAGCTCACCGCTATTCTAATAAATATATTAACCCCTAAAGCTAAGTCTAACCCTAACACTAACACCCCCCTAAATTAAATATAATTTTAATCTAACGAAATTAATTAACTCTTCTTAAATAAATTATTCCTATTTAAAGCTAAATACTTACCTGTAAAATAAATCCTAATATAGCTACAATATAAATTATATTTATATTATAGCTATTTTAGGATTAATATTTATTTTACAGGTAACTTTGTATTTATTTTAACCAGGTACAATAGCTATTAAATAGTTAAGAACTATTTAATAGCTAAAATAGTTAAAATAATTACAAAATTACCTGTAAAATAAATCCTAACCTAAGTTACAATTAAACCTAACACTACACTATCAATAAATAAATTAAATAAAATACCTATAATTATCTACAATTAAACCTAACACTACACAATCAATAAATAAATTAAATACAATTCCTACAAATAAATACAATGAAATAAACTGACTAAAGTACAAAAAATAAAAAAGAACTAAGTTACAAAAAATAAAAAAATATTTACAAACATTAGAAATATATTACAACAATTTTAAACTAATTACACCTACTCTAAGCCCCCTAATAAAATAACAAAGCCCCCCAAAATAAAAAAATGCCCTACCCTATTCTAAATTACTAAAGTTCAAAGCTCTTTTACCTTACCAGCCCTGAACAGGGCCCTTTGCGGGGCATGCCCCAAGAAGTTCAGCTCTTTTGCCTGTAAAAAAACCATACAATACCCCCCCAACATTACAACCCACCACCCACATACCCCTAATCTAACCCAAACCCCCCTTAAATAAACCTAACACTAAGCCCCTGAAGATCTCCCTACCTTGAGTCGTCTTCACCCAGCCGAGCCAAATTCTTCATCCAAGCGGAGCAAGAAGAGGTCCTCCATCCGGTAGAAGTCTTCATCCAAGCGGGGCAGAAGAGGTCTTCCATCCGATTGAAGTCTTCATCCAAGAGGCATCTTCTATCGTCATCCATCCGGAGCGGAGCGGCAGCATCCTGAAGACCTCCGAAGCGGAACATCCATCCTGGCCGACGACTGAACGACGAATGATGGTTCCTTTAAATGACATCATCCAAGATGGCGTCCCTCGAATTCCGATTGGCTGATAGGATTCTATCAGCCAATCGGAATTAAGGTAGGAATATTCTGATTGGCTGATGGAATGAGCCAAACAGAATCAAGTTCAATCCGATTGGCTGATCCAATCAGTCGTCGGCCAGGATGGATGTTCCGCGTCGGAGGTCTTCAGGATGCTGCCGCTCCGCTCCAGATGGATGACGATAGAAGATGACTCTTGGATGAAGACTTCAATCGGATGGAAGACCTCTTCTGCCCCGCTTGGATGAAGACTTCTACCGAATGGAGGACCTCTTCTTGCTCCGCTTGGATGAAGAATTTGGCTCGGCTGGGTGAAGACGACTCAAGGTAGGGAGATCTTCAGGGGCTTAGTGTTAGGTTTATTTAAGGGGGGTTTGGGTTAGATTAGGGGTATGTGGGTGGTGGGTTGTAATGTTGGGGGGGGTATTGTATGTTTTTTTTACAGGCAAAAGAGCTGAACTTCTTGGGGCATGCCCCGCAAAGGGCCCTGTTCAGGGCTGGTAAGGTAAAAGAGCTTTGAACTTTAGTAATTTAGAATAGGGTAGGGCATTTTTTTATTTTGGGGGGCTTTGTTATTTTATTAGGGGGCTTAGAGTAGGTGTAATTAGTTTAAAATTGTTGTAATATATTTCTAATGGTTGTAAATATTTTTTTATTTTTTGTAACTTAGTTCTTTTTTATTTTTTGTACTTTAGTTAGTTTATTTCATTGTATTTATTTGTAGGAATTGTATTTAATTTATTTATTGATAGTGTAGTGTTAGGTTTAATTGTAGATAATTATAGGTATTTTATTTAATTTATTTATTGATAGTGTAGTGTTAGGTTTAATTGTAACTTAGGTTAGGATTTATTTTACAGGTAATTTTTTTAACTATTTTAGCTATTAAATAGTTCTTAACTATTTAATAGCTTTTGTACCTGGTTAAAATAAATACAAAGTTACCTGTAAAATAAATATTAATCCTAAAATAGCTATAATATAAATATAATTTATATTGTAGCTATATTAGGATTTATTTTACAGGTAAGTATTTAGCTTTAAATAGGAATAATTTATTTAATAAGAGTTAATTAATTTCGTTAGATTAAAATTATATTTAATTTAGAGGGGTGTTAGTGTTAGGGTTAGACTTAGCTTTAGGGGTTAATACATTTATTAGAATAGCGGTGAGCAGATTAGGGGTTAATAATTTAAGTTAGGTGTCAGCGATGTTAGGGAGGGCAGATTAGGGGTTAATACTATTTATTATAGGGGTAGTGAGGTGGATTAGGGGTTAATAACTTTATTATAGTAGCGGTGCTGGCCGCTCGGCAGATTAGGGGTTAATAAGTGTAGGCAGGTGGAGGCGACGTTGAGGGGGGGCAGATTAGGGGTTAATAAATATAATATAGGGGTCGGCGGTGTTAGGGGCAGCAGATTAGGGGTACATAGCTATAATGTAGGTGGCGGCTCTTTGCGGTCGGCAGATTAGGGGTTAATTATTGTAGGTAGCTAACTGTGACGTTGTGGGGGGCAGATTAGGGGTTAATAAATATAATATAGGGGTCGGCGGTGTTAGGGGCAGCAGATTAGGGGTACATAGGGATAATGTAAGTAGCTGCGGTTTACGGAGCGGCAGATTAGGGGTTAAAAATAATATACAGGGGTTAGCGATAGCGGGGGCGGCAGATTAGGGGTTAATAAGTGTAAGGTTAGGGGTGTTTAGACTCGGGGTACATGTTAGGGTGTTAGGTGCAGACGTAGGAAGTGTTTCCCCATAGCAAACAATCGGGCTGCGTTAGGAGCTGAACGCGGCTTTTTTGCAGGTGTTAGGTTTTTTTCAGCTCAAACAGCCCCATTGTTTCATATGGGGGAATCGTGCACGAGCACGTTTTTGAGGCTGGCCACGTCCGTAAGCAACTCTGGTATCGAGAGTTGAAGTTGCGTTAAATATGCTCTACGCTCCTTTTTTGGAGCCTAACGCAGCCATTCTGTGGACTCTCAATACCAGAGTTATTTTAAAGGTGCGGCCAGAAAAAAGCCAGCGTTAGATTCGCGGGTCGTTACCGACAAAACTCTAAATCTAGCCGTAAGTCTTTAAACGGTAGCCCTCGCAACTCTTGGATGGTACGCACAACCTATTTTTTACACTTTGAAATAAAATGTGCACTTCAAATTTTAGTAAATATCTTTACATGCAAAAAAATTGTGTGTATTTTAAATGTTTATATTATATTTGTTTCTGTATATCTTTGTAAAGCTTTATGCTTCTTTTGAATATTCTTTCTATGAAGAATATTATTTAGAAATATAGACAGAATCGAAAATGTGACAAAGAACGAAGTAACCATATCAACTTTGATAGACATCACTTATGAAAACAATATAGATGTATTGTATTATTACACAATTAAAATAGAGTTGAGTGATGTAGTCTGATATTATGGGGTTGGAATTGCAAGGTTTTTTGTTTTGATTTTACCAATGATGCTTTTGGAACAAATGTTTTACAGGTGAGTAAAAAAATATCCCCTTGTCATTTCAAACAACACAAACAACTATATATATATATCACAGATAAAATGATAAATAGCATAATGAGCTCAACAAGAAGCTACAGCAGATTTTATATTAATAAACAGTTGCAAAGTTTTTTTGTCAGTTTTCAACAAGTTTTAAAGCTTGATACATCTTTTTTGCACTTTTTATTATATGTAATGCAACATTTAACACCTTGCACTATTTTTTCAATTAAATAAAATATACTGTAATTTGTATATTGAGCTATAAATAATATTAAAAAAATAAATGAATATCATTAAAATGGCTGTAAATAAAAAGATCACTATAATTAATGTATTTTCCCTCTTTTCCATCATCCTGTTCTTTATGCAAAAAAAAGGTCTCCACTATAGCAATAATGGATGGGCGAAATAAAACAAAATTTAACTCATTCATTCATTTGTTTCAAATTTAAAATGTGTGTGCAACATTCTAACTTTTGTTTAAAGGGCCAGTAAAAATAAAAAATAATGTTATATAGTTCTGCAGAAAATATCACCTTGCAGTTTATGACTCAGATTAATACTTTTAGCCATAAACATTCTGATTCTGTCTGTGACATGTTATTTTAACAATTTATGCACACTCATAAGTACATACTTGTTTACATACAAAATATGACCTCCATACCCAGTGGCATCAAACACCTTGAGATTTTACTATAAAATATTAAGTAATATGAAGAAAACATAATTGCATTATACTTTCATTATTTATGTTGTCCCCTTTTCCTGTCATTTAAGTCTGCATACATGGGCTTTCCAATTCCTTTTAAAAGTGGAAGTGGGAGCTCCAGACACTGCTATATTCCATAGAATCATTGATTTCACACACCAGTGACTCATATACTACTGTCCCTAATTGGCCTAAATAGAGAAGAAAACCAAAGTTACAACATAGCAGTGCCCGTTTCTTTATGATTATTAAAACTTTACATTTATTTTTTTTTACATTTAAACAACTAGCATAGCCGATATTGGGCTAGTTTACAAGTAGTACTCAAATGTTAACATGCAATATTAAAATATTCCGAACACGTTAATAACTTATCTGTGTATAATAAGTTGAAAGAAAACGTGACTGCACAAGCGCAAACTAAATTTGCACTCATCTGGTTACCACAACTCAAGACATCACCTAAAGGGTTAGAGCTAAAATTAAAATTGAATCAAACACTTTGGGCCAGATTTTGAGTGACACTCTAAGGGCTCCATGTACTAAGCCGTCAATTCATCCGTCATTTTAGACGCGGCTAAACTCGCCGTTACTCGCCGCGGGCGAAATAGTGTCCGCTGTTGCTATGTACTAATAATCCCACAATAAATAGACACGTCTAGCCCGCCGCGAGCAGTGGCGGAATATTGATAAATTTGACGCCTCGCTCGCCGCGACTAAGCTGATGTACTTAACTTTCAGTTGAATTGTCTGGCCAATTGTTAACACGTGACATGTAAGGTGTCATGAACGTCATAGTAGTCGCGGGAATAGAATTTTGCTCCTATAAATGTACAACTTTTCTAAACAACTTTATTATTGTTCCAACATTTTTGGAGAGTAATTACAGAGCGCTCTTTTTTGTGATCTTTATTTACAAATTCGATATGGCTTCATCTGGATCTGAAACCGCTTCAAAATCCAAGAATCCTCACTTTTCTAATCAGCAAAACATCATTTTGATTGACATGATTATTGACTCTTATGATTATTTGTTTGGATGTCGTGTCAAACAGACAAATTTTTCTAGGAGGAAGCAGATCTGGCAAAGGATCAGCGACGCTGTTAGTGCCCAAGGTCCAGGAAAAAAGGATGTCGATCAGCTGAAGAAGCGTTACAACGACATTAAACGTTTCGCCAAAGCTAAATTGGCCAGAGAAAAAAATTCGGCACGTGCTACCGGAGGTGGACCAGCATATGTGGCAGACCTCAATGATTATGAGCAGAAGCTTGTTCAGCGTCTGGGACCAGAGATCATCACTGGCATAACGGATGATTGTGACAGTGATTTAAGAGGTAAATGTACAACATAATTGACGCAAATGTTTTTTTTTAAATTATGATAGGTCATTGTCTCCAATATATATTTCTTTAAAATAACATTATCTGACTTCTTACGCTTCAGTATCTGAATCTATATAGGCCATTTAGGCCCCAAATACTGTAATCATTTATGTCGCATATATGTATAAGGGATTGTACAAGCCATTTAGGCCCCAAATACTGTAATCATTTATGTTGCATATATGTATAAGGGATTGTACAAGCCATTTAGGCCCCAAATACTGTAATCATTTATGTTGCATATATGTATAAGGGATTGTACAATAATATGGTTGTTATACTGCCTTTTTTTAAAGGTCTAACGGAACTAAAGATTTGTTGATTATTAATATAGTGATCCCTAAAGATAACACCCATGTGTTTATTTTCAAACCAGTATTACATAGAAAACTTTGAGAGATAATGACAATAGAAATAATGTAATTTGAAACTATTAAAAAAATATTGATGTTGTGTAACATGGTATGTCCGACATTAATCATGAGACTAACCCCAGATCACATGCCTTCTTAAATTTCTGATCTATTGACTTCCATGTTGCGTTATTTGACTATAGAATATTATTTTTAACATCTTTCAAAATTGTTCTCCGCTTTATAAACATATACTTTTTTCAGATATAGCTATGCACATAGTTGACGCAGTCACATGAACCATCTATGTGCATCAACCAATGATCATTTACTGTGCCTGTATAGATTTGCTTTTCATCAAAGTATAAAAATCCAATGAAGGCAAAAACATAATACAATTAAATATTTTTGAAAAATCATTTTCTTATGCAATTTGTAAAGGAAATTTTATTTGTTCATGTCCCTTTAAAGGGCCACTAAACCCAAAATCTTTTTTTAATGATTCAGATAGAGAATAGAAATTTAAACAACATTACAAATTACTTCCATTATTTCTTTGGCTTCATTTTCTAGATATTCTTAGTTGAAGAAAAATAAATACACATGTTGAGCCAATCACACGAGGCTTCTTTGTGCAGCAATCAAATGCTTTTCAACAAAGAATATCAAGAGAATAAAACAAATTAGATAATATAAGTAAATTATAAAGATGCTTATAACTGCATTCTCTTTCTAAATCATAAAATAAAAAAGGTGGGTGGCATGTCCCTTTAATGATTGAGCCTTCATTCACTGCTGTGATTATTATTATTAACACTTTTAGCTTTCAGTTTCAACTAGAAATAAAAATAAACCTAACGTATTTTTTTTTTATTTTTTTTAAAGCAACGCCAACAACACAAGCAGAGCCTGTGAGGAGTAACGAAGTGCCCACTTGTTCTACTTCATCTTCTGCGGTTTACAGACCACCCAGTTCAGCTCTTTCCAGACCTTTGGCCAGTTTTACACATGGACAATTAATACGCTCCACATCTAATGTTACACACACAACTTCCTCGGCGGACACACTTCGTGATGTAAGGACCAGCACTCCAGAAACTGGTGTTGGTAGAGCAACTGGTAAGTACTTTACAAATGAATAATTTCAATGTTGTGTGTTTTATCTCTTTTATCTATCAATTTTTATTTTATTTTTTTTAATGTCAAATGTCATTATTGACATATTCTAGTTCGAGATCTTTTACAGATGGAATGTAATTTGAAGGACAAATAGCAATGATCATAGATTTTCATGAAAGGGACACTGTACAATTTTTTTTAAATGAGGATTCGTGTAGAGCATGCATGCAATTGTAAGCAACTTTCTAATGGGTTTAAATGTTATCATTATTTTCTTTTTGAGAATTGATCATAGTATTACATTAGAAAGTTGATTGAAATTCCATGTTATATATCTTATTCTACAAAATATTATTTTTGCTTCAGTGTCCAGTTAATTGCAAAGTTCATTTCCATTAATAATTTTCCAAATAGAAATTTCACTGAATGTAATAGCGTTTGAATATATGGTTACATTGACTAAAAAACCTTTTTATTTTATTTATTTATTTATTTTTATTTTATTTATTTTTTTATAGGTGATTTGGGGCGTCTTTTCCAGCGATTGACTGGACATTCATCTCCATTATTTGATGGTATGTATCACATATGTATATATATATATAATATAACTTAAATTGGTGTATGACGGTTGTATCTGCTCTCTCCTTCTATTCTATTTCTGCAAGTGTTTTTAGAACATTTTATTTTTATTTACTAACAATTTGTTATGTCTTGATCTAGAAGAAGAAAACTCATCAAGGGAGATCACTATCAATCTCATGCCGATAGTGGAAAATCCCATTCAAGATGAACCACCAGGAGGGCATGATGGAAGTGAGACTCCAGATATTCTTGAAGATTTTAGAGATGCGCAACCAGATGAAATTCACACACCGGAAAACCTTGAGGAACCTGTTGAAACACAGGCACCACCAATTGCACTGCAAACAGGTGGGCTAAATATTGACAATACACCGGCAGAAGGACTATTAGCCGATGTTGGATTGAGGGAAATGTTGACACTTGCAAGGCAATACAGAGAGGACCACAGAGAAATGCAAAATATGATTAACACTAATATTGACTGCTGGGCTGCTCTGTCAGAAAAAAATGTTGAACTAGAAATGCAAAGGAATGAGATTGAAATGCAGAAATTACAGCTGCAAAGAGAAATGTTCCAGTGGCAGAGGCGGATGGATGAAGAGAAAAACCAGCAAATTAACAGAGCTTTAACCATCAGTGAAAGGACATTACAATCTCTGTTGGCTATTGTCAGTGAAAGGGAGGGTACAACAGACCCAAAGAGGCCACGTCTGGAGTGAACATTTAATTTATTATTTATAACACTATATTAGTCACTGTTAATTTTTTTTCATCGATATATTGTTTAATAAGTTAGTTTTTGTGTTCTTTAAGTTTAAAATGTTATTATTTAATAAAGACAAATTTTTTTATGCCCAAAAAAAAAGTTTATTAACATAAATTAAAAATCACTTTTGATTCTTCAACACAAAAGTTTTTCTCAGTTATTAATTGTCATTCTTCTGACAATCATCATGACAAAACAAAAAATGAAATCAAATAACATATTTACGGTATAAAAAATCTACTTGCTCCATTAACATTCCCAAAGTTGCCCTAATTTTAGAAATTTTTTGTTTAACATGATCTTCAAGACAACTCTGAGTACTTTTGTCTGCAGTTTCAATAGTTGATTTTGAAGATAAATCTGTAGAAAAATAAATGCAAAGCAAATTTTAATTCAATTTTCATATACATATGCAATGTATGATAGGGTTTTTCATCACAAATATTACCTCCTGATGTGCTGTTATCTAGGTTATCTACTATATTAGCTTCTACACTTATGTCCACTCCTTTAAAGCATCTGAGCCAACTCCTATTTGAAATATACAATATTTATTAGTTAAAACTTTGATTTTCTTAGATTTAAGATTACTGAGTATGAAACATACCTTTATCTACCATCATTGTTGGTAAAACTTCTATCCTTGGTTGAGTATCATCTGAACTCAAGGCTTCAAATATTGGCACACTATCAGGATTTTGAAATTCTTCCATTTCCATACTATTTTCCATGTCTTCCATGGTAATATCTATGAACGTAATTACAAAGATAAAGATAGAAAACTATTAAATCAAAAACCTAGGATATATTATTTAAAACTATAATAATAATCATTAAAAGGGACATTGAACCCAATTTCTAAGTTTCATGATTCAGATAGTACATGCAATTTAAATAAACTTTCTATTTTACTTCATTCTTTTTGTATCTTTATTTGAAAATCAAGAATGTAAGTTTAGATGCCAGCCCATTTTTGGTGAACCAACTGTGTTGTACTTGCTAATTGGACAGAACCAATCAAAAAGTGCTGTCCATGGTGCTCAACAAAAAATTGGCTGGCTCCTTAGCTTAGATGCCTTCTTTTTCAAATAAAGATAGAAAGATAATGAGGAAAAAAATGATAATAGAAGTAAATTAGCAACTTGATTAATATTGCATGCTAAAACTTTTTAAGCCAAAACCTAAAATATATGATTTAAAAGTTAAATAATAAGTCATTACCTGTCTGTGTCTTTTTATGAAAAATTTCATATGGATTTGGAGATAATTCAATATCCAATAGTGTTATTGGCAAAGGTGGAGAAAGAGCTTCACTTCTGGGTGTTTGCACCAACATTGACCTTAGGTAGCATGGTGGGTGTTCACACTTCATTCTCCTACTTCTCATATCTATAAACATATATATAAAAAAAAATTGGAATAAAAAAATAAATTGAATTATTCCAAGTAATTTTTTGTTTTCAAAACATTCAGTCCTGCATGCTTACTTTTCTAACATGTTTCAAAGGTATATAGTAATATATTTATATTTTATTCTACTAACTCAGTTCTGCATGTTTCAATGGTATATACTAATAGAGATCATCTATCCCTGCACACAGAAGAGAGAAAACTTATCAAATAAAGGAACATTCTCTAAAGGGGACCGCTGAAGAGAGGCTCAAGAAATCAAAACTTTGGGGTATGTATTTCAGCGCCGCTGTTTCTTTTTGCATTACCTCCTGTCTGGATTTCGTTGGTTACAGCTGGCAGCATAGTTTACATCCCCATTTATTACAGTGTATGCCTATTTAGTGCGGTCCCGAATATCTACAAGCAAATCGCAATATATTTGGATTATTTGGATGTTACTAAATACTTGTTTTTTACCTTATATTTCTTTTCCCCTCGGCTTTGATGTTTCTCACGGATGTGTCCCGGAGGCAACAAGTCCAGTGACGTTGCGCACTGCGCAGTCGGCTTCTGATTACGTCACAGTGAAGGGACGGTTGCTGGAGCAAAGGGCTACATGCTGAGGCGGGTGAATTGAATTCACGCTCCGGACAGAAGACGCTTACCTAGACACATAGCTGTCGGTATAGAGCTCCACGCTGAAACAGACGGACTGGATTTACATTCCGAGGGGAAAACGCTTTTCCTGATACATAAAGTAAGGCCAAAAAAGTTTTTTCTTTCTCTCTCCTTTTTGCCTCCGTGCATAAAAGACTGTTTAACCATTTATACATACAAACCTGTATTGGGAAACATTTCCATAATTGTGTGCTCTACGGGATATGACTTCACAATAGTGTTAAAATTCTTCATTTTATTTCTGTTAAAGAAGTGAGTGTTTTACGAAATTTGGAAAAGTTTTCTCTACCACACAAGAGTACTTTATTGGGACTTCATATTACAGCAATACAGAGACCATAATTGAACTTTTTCACTTCATGTGAATGGGAAAGTGATTTATAACCCTTTCTTTTTCCACTTTCAATCGAAAATAATATCAATTGTCTATACTCTTTGCTGCTTTAAACAAACCTCCTATTTCAAACATGGATGAAATATATGTTTTAAAAGACATTACACTAGATCAAGATTCCTCTGATATGGAGGACATCCTGGAGGACATATAAACTGTATTGGATGATTTATTTCAACAGATGGATAATCTTAGAAAAAGGGATATAAGATTAGAGTTGGACATTAAAACCTTCCAAATATACCAAACAAACTCCAGAATTCCAAGGGGTTTAAGAATATCCAAATTTCCATCTTTTCAAGTCACTTGTCAAGATTTCATAAACAAGTGGAATGAGGTTTTAACTACTTGCTCTAGATCTCTTATAAATCTGTTAATAGAATATAAAAAGAAACAGAGGTTACAATTAATTCAACATATGCAAGAACTGCAAGTAGAACTCAAAAAACATCAACGTCACCAGGAGTTCAAAGAGTATGATAGACAATTTCAAGAAAACATGAGGTCTTTCAAAAAAGATCTATGGCTTTTTAAACAACAAAAAATGCATAGAGATAAATTAGACTATGAATTGAATAAGGTTTATAGATGGAGTCACAATAGTGACTATAAAACATTTTTCAAAAATAAAACACAACATACTAACACACACAGGAGATCAGGTCTAAAACAAGACAAAAAAGTCACATTCAGTGAGACAGAATACGAATATGACACTTCAGATCAGGAAACACCCTCACATCAAGTTAGTAATTCTTTACCAGTTAAGGAATCTATTTCTGTGTTAGACATTCCTTCCACCTCTAACATCACACAGTCAAAAAACGGGGTGGGCCTTTCCAAACCCAATACAAAATTAAAAACAAAAAGAAAGTACGTAGAGGGCACAGGGGCAGAGGCAGAAGAAGTAGGAAACAGTCGCTATCCCCAAAGAAAGAAGGTGTCTTACAGGACAAATCGTCAATAAATAATGTAGTCAATTTGTCCTCTAGATGCCTCACTGAACAAGAAATCTCTCTATTACAAAGGGGCCTTAACTTTGCACCTAGTTGTAATTTTAACCTTTTCTCCACAGTGTTAGACGTAAACAGATTCGTCAGAAGCTTAACCTTGAAAAAACACTTTGCTAATGATGATGAAAGTGTAAATGAAGAAGTAAATGATCAGGCTGTTTGCGTTCAACAAACTCCTAATTTTAATTTCAATGACTATACCGCAATGGTAGATATGCAAGAACTCATTGAGGAGAATGACTCTACGCAAACAGCCAGATCTGGTCCTTCAGAGAAAGATATTAATCTGAAAAGGTTTAAAGAAAAAAGTGTATTTTACCCCATTCACAGTAGGGGTCAACATTTACAAGTATTTCAACAAACTCTTGAAACACAATTAATTGCATTAAACAACAAGAACAAAAAGAGAAATACATACAAAGACAGCAATTTGACATCTCAAGAGAGAAAAGCTATCCAGACACTCAAAGACGATCAGAGTATAGTTATTAGGGAATCAGATAAAGGTGGTAATACAGTAATCTTAAACAGGAAAGATTACCTAATTGAAGCTAATAGACAACTTACAAATAAAGATGTATACCAACCACTTCCATCTGACCCTACCAAGCTATACAGTAAGATTCTGTCAGAAATAATACACAAAGCAAGACTAGATGGAGTTTTTTCTGATAAGGTCATGGAGTATTTACTGCCTAAAAATCCTTGTGTCCCCATATTTCATCAGCTTCCAAAGCTACACAAAGATTCTATACACCCCCCAGGCCGCCCAATAGTGGCAGGCATAGGTTCTTTAAATGAAAGTTTATCTGATTTGGTTGACACTTACTTACAACCTATAGTTGTTGATTTATATGGTTACTTGAAAGACACAACATCATTCATTGAAAAAATCAAACATGTTACATGGTGTGACTCTTACAGATTTGTCACTCTAGACGTTACTTCACTGTATACCACTATTCCTCATACTTTAGGTTTGGAAGCACTTCATTTTTTTCTTACTCACCATACCTCGTATGACTTTTTCACCTATCAATTCATTCAGACAGCTGTTGAATATCTTCTTACACATAATTTTTTTATGTTTGAGGATCATTACTATCTCCAGAGACGTGGCACCGCCATGGGGGCTAAATTTGCCCCTTCCTATGCTAACCTCTATATGGGGTTCTGGGAACGGTGCCACGTCTTTGGAGATACTAATCCCTTCCGAGATCACATTGTTTTTTTTGGCAGGTACATTGACTATTTGGTGTTGGTGTGGGATGGAGACCAGCAATCAGTTGCCAGGTTTCTTGACTATGTCAACAGCAACAAACTCAACTTATCCTTCACTATGACTGAAAATACTAACACTATAAACTTTTTGGATGTCACTTTAACATCCAACAATGATACACATTCTATTGATATAGAACTTTTTAGAAAAAGCACAGCAGGTAACACCATTCTGCACTCTTCTTCATGTCACCCTAAACACACCATTGAATCTATTCCATATGGACAACTAATTAGGACAAAACGTAATTGCACAACAGAAACAAAATTTCAAATGCATGCCGAACAGACCAATCAACAATTGGAGGCCAGGGGTTACAAAACAGACCTTCTTATTAAAACAAAGAAAAAAGTAGATCTTATCAACAGAGATGATTTGGTATACAAAGACACACCAAAAAAACAAAGACAACATAACAAGCCCACTTTTATCACAAATTACAGCAGAGATTTTAACAAAATTTGTGATATTGTACGTGGTTGCTTACCCATCTTAGAAAGTGACACTAAATTAAAGAAAATTGTTAATGAAGGTTGCTTCTTTTCAGCCCGTAGAGCAAAAACTTTAGGTAACATTCTTGCTCCGTCAATGTTGCCTAGCAACAATAAACAGACATGGCTCACCCAAAGACTAGGATGTAACAAATGTAATGGTAAAATTTGTAAAACTTGCCTACACATAGAACAAGGAATAAAATTTAAATCAAGCACAACAGGCAAAGAATTTGACATACGTTACAGAATCACATGTAACACCACACATGTTATCTATCTCCTGACATGTCAGGGATGCAAAAAGCAGTACGTGGGGCGCACGAAACGTGCCCTACGTGATAGAGTTTTGCAACATTTGAGGGGTATAGGGAATTCTGACAGTACAACTCCCATAGCAAAGCACTTTAGACAGGAACACAATTCTAATGAATCCCTATTAACAGTACAAGGCATAGATCACATACCAAGACATAGTAGAGGGGGAGACAGGGAAAGGCGTTTGGACCAGAGAGAAGTGTTTTGGATCTTCAATTTACAGACAAAACACCCCTCAGGTCTAAATTCAATTATGGATGTAGATTTATTTTACTGACTTTACAAAATTTGTTATAAGGTATACTGCAGATTACAAATGTAAAATATAATATTCTAAATTTAATTTAAATATTGCTTGAAAACATCCTTTGAATTTAACAAAGTTATAGATATAAGGTAAAATGTACTGGTACTTCTTACTGCTATATGTTTAAGATTCTACAAAGAGTTAACATTGTACAGGTGCCTGCAATCATTTTAAGCACCTTATCTTTAAATAGCACTAGCAGGTGTGAACCCAAATCATGCCAGTGAACAAGGGCTGAAGCTTGGCCCGAAACATGTTTGGCGTTGGGTTCTGAACACCTTGTTGCAGGCCTGCGACTAGCCTACATGGCTTACATGTTTTTACATGCTTCTTTTTAAACATTTTTTGAAAATAAAATTTACTCTTGCTTTTAAGAAAAAAAGACTCTCCACAGTATTTCTCTTTTTTTTTCTGGAGCTGCGGGATGATAAAATGTTTTTCTATATAATAATATAGTTATATTTTACTCTACTAACTCATTTTTGTATGCTAACTTTTCTAACCTTTTAAGTGTATATAGTAATATAGTTAAATTTTAATCTACTAACTCAGTTCTGCATGCTTACTTTTTTAACTTTTTGCAATTGTATATACTAATATAGTCAAAGTAACACTCAGAAACTAATATTGTCCTGGATTCGTCAATGATGACGCAGTTCAAAAATAAACCCTTTTTTTATATTATAAAAAATTATTTCATATATAATTTTGAAACTTACATGTCCTTATCAATCTTCGAATCGATTTATAGTACTTCGGTTCTCTTCTCTTCAAATCACTATATTTTCTAAGACACTGTCGTCTTGTTCTTTTAATTTTTGAAATACGATGCATTCTTCTCAGCATCTCGTATATAATTTTGTCTCTGCATTCCTGTCTCACTCCCCTCACACCACCAATCCGTTTAGGGAAATATTTATCCATGGCATAAACTAATATCACCAATTCTCCAGCACCAAAAGGTTCAGGACGCGACATGTTTGACGATGACGTGATTAATCGTTATGTCAATCATTAGCGCATTGATATAGATATGTATCCCCGAAAAATAGAAAAAAATATAATGTATATGTAGATTAATGTATTTTATGAAGGTTTGTAAATATCGATGTTTATAGTTATTACAAATGATATTTGGTTTCTATACATTTTCTTTGTTTCAGATGTGTTGATATGTATTAAAATTTACTTTGGTTTACAATTGTTATTTTGTTTCTAAAGATTTTCTTTGTTTCAGATGTGTTTATATGTATTAAAATTTATTTTGGTTTACAATTTTTATTTTGTTTCTAAACATTTTATTTTTTTAAGATGTGTTTATATGTATTAAAATGTACTTTGGTTTACAATTGTTATTTTTTTCTAAACATTTTCTTTGTTTCATATGTGTTTATATGTGTTAAAATTTATTTTGGTTTTCAATTGTTATTTTGTTTCTAAACATTTTCTTTTTTTTCATATGTGTTTATATGTATTAAAAGTTACTTTGGTTTACAATTATTAATATATAATGTTTAAAGATTGTAATTTTGTAATAAAATAATTTATTTGCCATTATTTTCTATATGCCACTATTCTTTTAACAAATCTTGAATGGAAAAATATATTATTAAGGATAAGAAAATAAGTGTTAAGAGTAAGCCCTTAAGGTATTTATTTGAATATGGGAAAACCTAGTAGCTGTTAAAAATTGAGGTTAGAATAAAACAAATCAAATTAGCAAGTCTTTTTTAACTCAAAAATCCTGATAACATAAAGCACTATTGAATATACTGTCGCTTGTTACAGCTACAATTCAATGACACAATACAATGAATTAGCATCAGCTATGGAGGGATTACATTACACTAATCACATTATGTAAAAGAGTGAGAGCAGCTGTAGACACTAGTGTGATGTCACAAAGACAATGTATTACCTATAATATATTGTCTGTAATAACTTTGATCATAAACTTTATTTATTTGAAACCTTTGATAATTGAAGAGGAACAACTGTTATGTATTTAACTGTTTATCATGAGTGATTTTTAATAACCTTAATTCTTAAAAAAAAATGGAGACAAGTTAATAAAGAAAGTTTTTTATTGATCAACTGAAACTTTAATCTTCAAAATATTGTTCTGAAACCATGTCCCTTGTTGCATTTCCACGCCTATTAGCTTGTTCTACACATATTTCTTCTGGTAAATCATCAGCATCTATTGGATCTTCATCTTCTAATGGACAGCCTCTTTTAATTGCTATATTGTGCAGTATGCAGCAAACCAATATAATTTTTGCAACTTTCTCTGGTGCATACTGCATAGCACCACCAGAACGATCAAGACATCGAAAACACATTTTCAAAAGACCGAAAGTCCTCTCAATAATCCCCCTGGTAGATCGGTGAGCTTCATTGAAACGTACTTGACTTCTGGTCTGTGGGTTGTTATAGGGAGTCAACAGCCATTCTGTACATGTGTACCCTCCATCTCCTAATAGAAGATATAATACATATAAATATTAATATAATAATAATTATAAAGATTCAGAACTATACAATACAAATTTAAACTATACAGATTACAGTCGACAAATTGGGCGCAATTTTTGTACATTGAAATGAGAGACAAATTAGACGCCAGTTATGCTTACCTAGAAGCCATCCTTCAGGCATATTTCCGTCCTCGAACTTCCGGTATAACCCAGTCTGCCTTAAGATGTAAGAATCATGACAGGAGCCAGGAAAGTTAGAACGGACACTGATAATCCTCATGTTGGGGTCACAGACCATCTGGACATTCAAGGAATGGAAATGCTTTCTATTCCTATAGATCTCCTCACGAGCTTGAAGTGGTCTTACAGCAACATGGGTACAGTCTATGGCACCTAGGACATTGGGCATCCCAGCCATCCTATAGAAATTTGACTTGATAGATTGCCATTCTTCAGGGGTAGATGGCAAACAAACATATCGATGAAAAATAACCATCATAGCCCCTATTACTTTGGATAAGTGGCGTGAAAAAGCAGATTGACTCATTCCAATAATGACGCTAGAAACTGCCTGAAAGGAGCCTGTTGCAAAAAAATGCAATGCAGCTAATAGTTTCAGAAGTCCCGGAATAGCTTGTGAACGAGCAGTCATCGGCTCTAAATGATCTTCAATCTCTCGATACAGGTGTAATATCGATTCACGATCAAGCCGGAATCTTTGTATGATCTCTCGGTCAGAAAGGCCGTGCAAACCAACCCGTGGAAGGAATACACGGGGGACACAAACTCTCCTTCTTCTAACGATATGATTAGCTACATTTCCAGTATTCTGTCTTCTAGCCCGGATTTGCATCACACGGAGAATAAACAAAAACAGAAGTCTCTCCATAGCTGCTGAAATGAACAATGTAAGTACAATGCTGATATTACTGCCTTTTATATATGTCTAGACTGGCGTCTAGAGTGACTTTCCTATTGTTTTGTACCTTGCCCGCCACCTAAAAGGTGGCGAGGAAAAAATAACGAGGTGGGGGCGGAGATTGACGCGAGCGGGCAAATAGATTTTTTAGTACATTTGTTTTTGGCGAGTTGGTGGTCAAATGTGTCTAATTACAGTAAAAAATGGAGAGGTAGCGAGGTTTGGCGGATAAGTACGCTCGCAATTTTAAAGATGCGAGTTTTAACATAATTGACGGCTTTGTACATATCAGTTTGCGAGTTTTGACGCAAGATTTGTTGCGGGTAGCTCGCTGACTGCTTAGTACATGGAGCCCTAACTGTTTAAAAAGGGGTTTATCGCATTGAAAGTAAACATGATCGATTGAGCGCAAGTGAAATTATTTTTCATCAGGTTAGCACAACCTTAGAACTTTGGTTAAATGGACTGTCTACACCAGAATTTTTATTGTTTAAAAAGATACACCTAGATTACGAGTTTTGTATTATGAGTCAAATAGCAGCGTTGTGGCCCATAACACATCATTTTCCCTAACGCAGCCATTACAAGCCTTGTCGGTATAGGTGTACCACAAGCCTTTTAGCCTGTAATGCAACGTCAGTATCACACTCCTAAAAATAAAGTTTTTTCATGGGATTCCCATAGCGCCGGTGTTACGAGTTTTAGGTGAGGCTAAAAAGCAAGCATTACAGCCTAAAATGACAAGATCTGTTCCGCCATCTAAAGTCAGTATTTTTGAGTTTTACACTACAAAGCTGTAAAATAAAAATCATAACTAAAGTGTTAAAAAGTACACCAACACCCATAAACTACCTATTAACCCCTAAACCGAGGCCCTCCCACATCACAAACACCATTTTAAAGTTTTTAGCCCCTAATCTGCCGCTCCCGACATCAACGCCACTAAAAAAATATTAATCCCTATTCCACCATTCCCCGACATTGTCACCACTATAATAAACGTATTAACCCCTACACCGCCACCACTATAATAAACCAATTAACCACTAAACCACAAGCCCACCCACAACGAAATATACTAAACTATTAACCCCTAAACCGAAAGCCCCCACATCGTAATAAACTAAATTAAATTAAACCTTATCTGTCAAATTAAAAAACAAAGTTTAAGCTACCAATTAAACTAATATAATAATTAAACTAAAATTAAACTAACTACCAATTAAATTAAATTAAATTAAACTAAACTACATATGAAAAAAATTCTAACACTACTCTAAAAATTACAAAGTATCTAAACACAAAAACAAGAAATATTAAGTTACCTATATTAACAAACACTTAAATGAAGGAATATAAAAAATAAAATTATCCAAAATAAAAAATAATTACACCTAATCTAATAGCCCTATCAAAACATAAAAAGACCACCCAAAATAAAATAAAAAACCTTAGCCTACAATAAACTACCAAGGGCCTTTTGTGGGGCATTGCTCCGAAAATATCAGCTCTTTTACCTGTAAAAAGAATACAAAGACCCCCAACAATAAATTCCACCACCCAACTAACCCCCCAAAATAAAAAACCTAATTCTAAAAATCCTAAGCTACCCATTGTCCTGAAAAGGGCATTTGTATGGGCATTGGCCTTAAAAGAGCATTTCGCTCTTTTACTGCCCAGACCCTAAACTAAAAAAAAAAACACCCAAAAAACCCTTAAAAAAGCCTAACACTAACCCCCTGTTGATCCACTTACAGTTTTTTAAGTCCCGCTTGGAATTGAAGTCCTGATCCAGGCGGCGAGAAGTCTTCATCCAGGCGGCCCCTTCAATGTTTTGTTTTTTAGCAAAAGAGATGTTTAACTTAGGGCAATGCCCTACAAAGGCCCTTTAAGGGCCACACAAAAATCCCTTTTAAGGGCCCTTGGTAGTTTGGGTGGGTGGGGTTTGTATAGTGCTAGAGGGTGTTTGTATTTTTTTGGAGCAAAAGAGCTGTTTAACTCAGGGCAATGCCCTACAAAAGGCTCTTTTAAGGGCCCTTGGTAGTTTTTGGGGGGTGGGTTTGTATAGTGTTAGGGGGTGTTTGTATTTTTTTGGAGCAAAAGAGCTGTTTAACTCAGGGCAATGCCCTACAAAAGGCCCTTTTAAGGGCCTTTGGTAGTTTATTCTAGATTAGGCTTTTTTATTTTGGGGTGTGTTTTTTTTAAGGGTATTAGAAAAGGAATAGTCTTTATTTTTTTAATAATTTTGTGTGTTTTTTTTGTAATGGTAGTTGTTTTATTTTTTGTAATAATAGGTTGTTTTTTTTTGTAATGTTAGGTTTTAGTGTAAGGCAGGTTAGGTTTTATTTCACAGGTAAGTTTGTATTTATTTTAGCTAGGTAGTAAATAGTTTACTAACTAGTCTACCTAGTTAAAATAAATACAAACTTACTAGTGAAATAAAAATAAAACCTAAACTAGCTACAATGTAAGTACAGGTATTAGTTATATTGTAGCTACCTCAGGTTTTATTTCACAGGTAAGTATATAGTTTTAAATAGGAATTATTTAGTTAATAATTGTAAATTTAATTTAGATCTAATTTCATTATGTTAAGGTTAGGATTAGGGTTACGTTAGGTTTAGGGGTTAATAGTTTAATTTATGTTGTTGCGATGTGGGGGTCTGGCGGTTTAGGGGTTAATAGGTTTATTTAGTGATGTGGGAGGCCAGAGGTTTAGGGGTTAATAACTGTAAGTAGTTGAGGCGATGTGGGGAGTGGCGGAATAGGTGTTAATAACTTTAATATAGTTGTGGGAATTTTTGGTGTGTGGCGGAATAAGGCTTAATAACTTTAGTATAGTGGCGGCAATATCGGGAGCGGCACATTAGGGGTTCATAATTTATTTAGGTGGCGGCAATATCAGGAGCGGCAGATTAGGGGTTAATAACTGTAGACAGGCGTTGGCGATGCAAGGGGCAGCAGATTAGGGGTGTTTAGACTCGGGATTTATGTTAGGGTGTTAGGTTTAAACTGTATTTTCTTTTTCCCCATAGACATCAATGGGGCTGCCTTACAGAGCTTTTGTTTCCGCGATCGCAGGTGTTAGACTTTTTTTTTGCCGGCTCTCCCCATTGATGTCTATGGGAAAAGCGTGCACCAGCACGTCGAAACACTGCTTGTTTTTGGCGCGGTATGGAGCTTAACGCAGCCATATCGCCCTCACAAGCCGGGTTTTTATAAACTTGGAATGATTACCTTGTATCTAAGCCTCTGCAAACTGCCCCCTTATTTCAGTTCTTTTGACAGACATCCATTTTAGCCAATCAGAGCTGGCTCACTTGAACTCCACGTGCGTGAGCACAGTGTTATCTATATGACACACATGAACTAACACCCTCAAGTGGTGAAAATTGTTAACCCCTAATCTACACCGCCGCCACCTACATTATATTTATAAACCCCTAATCTGCTGCCCCCAACATCGCCAACACCTACATTATATTTATTAACCCCTAATCTGCCACTCCCGCCTCGCAAACATTAGTTAAATATTATTAACCCCTAATCTGCCATCCCTAACATCGCCGCCACCTACCTACATTTATTAACCCCTAATCTGCCTCCCCCAACATCGCCGCCACTATACTATATGTATTAACCCTTAAACCTAAGTCTAACCCTAACCCTAACATCCCCTAGCTTAAATATAATTTAAATAAATCTAAATAAAATTGCTATCATTAACTACATTATTCCTATTTAAAACTAAATACTTACCTATAAAATAAACCCTAAGCTAGCTACAATATAACTATTAGTTACATTGTAGCTAGCTTAGGGTTTATTTTTATTTTACAGGCAAGTTTGTATTTATTTTAACTAGGTACAATAGTTATTAAATAGTTATAACTATTTAATAACTACCTAGCTAAAATAAATACAAAAGTACCTGTAAAATAAATGAATGAAGAACAATTCACCCGGGGAGCTCTTTAAAAATCCAAAAACTTTATTTCCATATATTCAAAAACATTTGCGGCAGCATGAAGACAAGTTGTGTATCTGCCTTAAACATTCATTTCCACCAACGTAGCGCTAATCGCCGTAGTCCAAGCTGTATGACCCACTGTTACACACCCCCGTTTACTTAAAACAGTAATTCACCTCTGATTGGTTGCTTAAAAACATGACGCTACTCACTCATTCATTGATACAATTTCTCTTTTGTAAAGCAATTATTGTATCATTTCTATCATAATGCAAGTTATTTCAAAACAATGTTCACAATATTGATACATGTCTGCCTTTTTTGAATCTACTTTAACTTCAACTACTCATTAAGTCCTATTCAGAAGCTTCCGTGACTTTGTACAAAAATGCTATATTGGGGTATGTTTTTTCCCCCTGCTTACTTTCTGTTACACTCATTTTTAATATTAATAAAGTTGACTGTATACTACTACTGGAACCGGCATTATTTTTCTATTTTATTTTTACTGATATGTTTTCTGCTTGTTAACCTTTTGCAATCTGGGTAAAAATATATTTCCTTGGAGTTCTATAGTGAGAGTTACATTGTCATTTTATGAATTCTTTCTTATTATTGTATTGTATAGCTCTCTGCTACGTTATCTGCATTACCAATCTATTCCCAGAAATTTATAACATCTGATTCCAAGTTTAACCCTTTTGGGATTCTGGTCTGTAATTTTATCATCCAGAATACTTCCTGCTTTGATAAAAGGTAATTCATATTCCCCCCTCTTTTTGGTAGTCTCACCCTCTGTATAATTGTCCACCCTAAAGTATTAGGACTCTTATTATGTTTTCTAAGAAAATGTTCAATAAGAGGGGTAGTCATTTTGACTGCTTTAATGTTAGTTACATGTTCCCTAATACGGCGCCTTACTTCACGAGTAGTTAACCCTGTATTTTGGATGTTACATGTTTTGCAGGTTAAAAGGTATATACAAT
Organism: Bombina bombina; assembly: GCF_027579735.1. Taxonomy (NCBI): domain Eukaryota; kingdom Metazoa; phylum Chordata; class Amphibia; order Anura; family Bombinatoridae; genus Bombina; species Bombina bombina. The sequence continues at coordinate 488,329,041 of NC_069502.1, read as the reverse complement.
TTGTTGCCCTACAATTTAGGCACTCTCTGTTATTGTACACTTTCCCAGTGGCTTCACTCCTGAACTGGTTCCCTGGGGTAAGGTATTCACATGCTGTACAGGTGTGATTGCTGCAGGGATAAACCCCCACACAAGTTAGCCAAGAACTCACACTTTCCCTGTTCTCCTGTAGTTTTGTTGGTGCTATTACATTTCCTATGGTCTTTGCTTTTCTATAGGAAAATTGGCAACCTTTCTTTGCAATGTTTGCTAGGCTATCGTCTGCACTCAATATGGACAGATTTTGTCTTATAATTTCACACACAGCGTGATATTGGTCAATATAATCAGTCACAAAGAACATGCCTTGGTCAGGTTTCTGATTAGCACACTTTCTAGGTTTATTTATCAAAAATAAAAAAAAATAAACAGGGGTGTGTAACAGTGGGTCATACAGCTTGGACTATGGTGATTAGCCGAAACGCGTCAGCTGACCCCTTGGCGCTACCGTTGGTGGAAATGAATGTTTAAGGCAGATACACAACTTGTCTTCATGCTGCCGCAAATATTTTTGAATATATGGAAATAAAGTTTTTGGATTTTTAAAGAGCTCCCCGGGTGAATTGATTCAGTTACTCTCAGCACCTGTTACCCGGGTTGAACTCTGCTTGGGAAGCGGACAAACGGATCCTGAATGTACACAGTGTCGACAGAGCAGGCAGGAGTCAGGTCAGCGTTGCCAAGGAGGAGAGGAGCAGTGGTGAGTGAAATAAAGACGTTATGTTATGCAGGCATGGTTCCTGTTTGTGATATTTAACATATATTGCTCTTATTCCGCTATTTTTGCTCTCTCTGTGGACCGGAACTGGTCAATCACATATAAAAAGGACACACTTAAGTATATTGAATGTGAATGTATGTATGACCGAGACTGACCTGACCCTGCTATAAACTGCATGCTTACATATATTTACTCTGTGGAGTGCAAGACACTAAAGGACTATTATACAGAGGATCAAGAACACAATTTGAATTAAAAAGATTACTTATATTTACACAACAATAGCCGATTCTAATGTGAAAAGGTCAAACCTTTCTTAATTGAAATACCTGTAAAATAAAACCTAACCTAAGTTACAATAGCATCTAACTCTACACTATAATTAAATAAATTTACTAAATTAAATACAATTAAATAAATTAAATAAGCTAAAGTACAAAAAACCCCCACTAAATTACAGAAAATAATAAACAAATTTAAACTAATTACACCTAATCTAATAGCCATATTAAAATAAAAAAGCCCCCATAAAATAAAAAACCCCTAGCCTAAACTAAACTACCAATAGCCCTTAAAAGGGCCTTTTGCAAGTCAATGCCCCAAAGTAATCAGCTCTTTTACCTGTAAAAAAAAATACAAACACCCCCCACCCCAAGAAAATACTATCTAAAAAAACCTAAGCTCCCCATTGTCCTGAAAAGGGCATTTGGATGGGTATTGCCCTTAAAAGGGCAGTAAGCTTTTTTGCTGGCTCAACCCCTAACCTAAAAAATAAAACCCACCCAATACACCCTCAAAAAAACCTAACACTAACCCCCTGAAGATCGATTTATAGTTCTGAAGATCCGACATCCATCCTCACGGAAGCGGAAGAAGTCTTCATCCAACGGGGCCAAAGTCCTCAGCGAAGTCGGGAGAAGTCTTCATCCAATCCAGGTGAAGTGGTCCTCCAGACGGGCAGAAGTCTTCATCCAGACGGCATCTTCTATCTTCAACCATCCGACGTGGAGCGGGTCCATCTACAAGACATCCGACGCAGAGCATCCTCTTCATCCGACGACTACCCGATGAATGAAGGTTCCTTTAAGTCACATCATCCAAGATGGCGTCCCTTAGATTCAGCCAATTGGAATTAAGGTAGAAAAAATCCTATTGGCTGATGCAGTCAATAGGATTAAAGTTCAATCCTATTGGCTGATCCAATCAGCCAATAGGATTGAGCTCGCATTCTATTGGCAATAGGATTTTTTCAACCTTAAAGGGACAGTAAACCTAAAAAATAATGTTATATAATTCTGCACATAGTGCAGAATTATATAACATTATTTTAGTGCTATAATTATTAAACCTTTTTTTCCCTTTGAATTTTTTTAAAATATACCCGTTTTACAGACCCACTCTCTGCTGGGCCAGCTGTATAGTCACAGCCCGGCCCGACCACGCCATAAAATTAAGTGCAGCTCACTCCTGCTCTGTCTGACAGCAGGAGCAAGCTGCACTTAATGTTATGGCGCGGTCTGGCCGGGCTGTGACTATACAGCTGGCCCGATGCGCTGTGTAAAAAAAACAGACCCACTCAGCAGAGAGCAGAGAGGGTCTGTAAAACGGGTATATTTTTAAAAAATGCAAAGGAAAAAAAAGGTTTAATAACTATAGCACTAAATTAGGCAGATTAGGGGTTAATGTTTGAAGTTAGGTGTTGGCGATGTTAGGGAAGACAGATTAGGGGTTAATACTATTTATTTTAGGGTTAGTGAGGCGGATTAGGGGTTAATAACTTTATTATAATAGCGGTGCGGTCCGGTCGGTAGATTAGGGGTTAATAAGTGTAGGCAGGTGGAGGTGACGTTGTGGGGGGCAGATTAGGGGTTAATAAATATAATATAGGGGTCGGAGGTGTTAGGGGCAGCAGATTAGGGGTACATGGGGATAATGTAAGTAGCGGCGGTTTACGGAGCGGCAGATAATATACAGGGGTCAGCGATAGCGGGGGCTGCAGAATAGGGGTTAATAAGTGTAAGGTTAGGGGTGTTTAGACTCGGGGTACATGTTAGAGTGTTAGGTGCAGACGTAGGAAGTGTTTCCCCATAGGAAACAATGGGGCTGCGTTAGGAGCTGAACACGGCTTTTTTGCAGGTGTTAGGTTTTTTTCAGCTCAAACAGCCCCATTGTTTCCTATGGGGGAATCGTGCACGAGCACGTTTTTGAGGCTGGCCGCATCCGTAAGCAACTCTGGTATCGAGATTTGCATTTGTGTTAAATATGCTCTACGCTCCTTTTTTGGAGCCTAACGCTGACATTATATGGACTCTCAATACCAGAGTTATTTTAAAGGAGCGGACAGAAAAAAGACAGCATTAGCTACGCGGGTCGTTACCGACAAAACTCTAAATCTAGCCGTTAGTTTTTTGTAACTGTAATTTTTTAGTGTAGATTTAAATTATTTGAGTAGGGTTATGTTTTTAAATATATAATATAGTTAATTTAATTTGTAGTTTAATGTAGTTTTAGTATAACAGTTAGGGTACATTAATTATTTATTTAATATAGTTTAATTTAATTTTATTATAAAAGTTAGGGTAGGTTAATTAATAGTTTAATATAGTTTAATGTAATTTTAAAGGTAAGTTTAAATTTATTATAAGATAGGGATGAGTTAATATTTAATACAAAGTTAGCGGGTTGTTAGGTTTAGGGGTTAATAGGTCACTTTAGTTTATGGCGATGTGGGGGGCTGACGGTTTAGGAGTTAATAACTTTATTTAGTTGCGGTGGGCTCTGGGAGCAGCGGGATAGGGGTTAATAACTTTATGTAGGTGGCAGCGGTGTCTGGAGCAGCAGATTAGGGTTTAATAAGTATAATGTAGGTGACGGCGGTGTTGGGGGCAGCAGATTAGGGGTGTTTAGACTCGGGGTACATGTTAGGGTGTTAGGTGTAAACATAACTTTTATTCTCCCATAGGTATCAATGGGATATCGGGCAGCAGCGAACATGAGCTTTCGCTGCTTTCAGACTCCCATTGATTCCTATGGCATCCTCCAGGGCAGCGGATTGAAAAGCAGGTGCGCTGGGCCGGAATAGTGGTGAGTGTACCTCGTAGATTTTTGTTAACTTACAGAAGTAGTCAGATAGTGTCAAATTTGCATTCAGAACATCTGTAGTGATGTAAGCATCAATCTGTGTAGGACTGAGACTAGCGGATCATATGTTACGTCGCAAAATTCTACTTTTGCCAGTCTGTAGGCTCTGATAAATAAGGCGAATCAAGCTCGCCACAATAACGCTGCAGAATTCCAGCGTATTTGTGATTGACAGCTTGATAAATAGGCCTCATGGTCTATGGAGATGCCCTCACAGTGGGTTGGAGATGTTGTCCACTGGGACAGGCCAAAAGAGGAGTTAAGGATAGAGGTTTAGAGGCAGCAGGCATGTTTGGATTATCAACTGGTATGTTGAAGTCCCCTAAGATGAGAGAAGGGACATTACAAGAGAGAAAATGTAGAAGCCAGGCTTCAAAGTGGTCCAGAAATTGTGATGCTGGGCCAGGGGGCCAATAGATAACTGCAACACGAAGAGCTACAGGGGAGAAGAGGCGGATAGCATGAACTTCAAAAGATGAGAAGGAAAGAGAGGGGGTGAAGGAATGCAGTGAAAGGTACTGTGTGAAGAAAGGAGAATTCCTACTCCCCCTCCTTTTTTGTCTGCTGGTCTGGGAGTGTGACTGAAGTGTAGGCTGCCATAGGACAGAGAGGCTACAGCAGTTGTGTTAGAGAAGGAAAGCCAAGTTTCAGTATATATATGTATATACAGTATATATGTATATATATATATATATATATATATATATATATATATATATATATATATATATATATATATATATATATATATATATATATATATTATACTAAGGTGTTGTCAGCAACTTCCAGTATTACCTATAAAAGGGCTAGTGACAGTGACCTGTATTTTAAATATTAACAGACCAATGGTGCAGGAGAAAAAGCGTAAAGTAAAATAAATAACAAAAGATATATCAGCAATTCCTATCCAGCACTAAGTAATCTCACAAAGTATATGGATACATTTCCCTAGGGCTAAGGAGCCTCATATTACTGTTAAAGAACCAAACAATGCATAATGCATAAAATCACTGCAAGAAGGGGAGGATTTATAAAGAATTTATTGGAGCAAGCTTAAGGCATTAAATATATATTTTTCATGTTGGGTTAGTGCACTTGAGAATATGCTAAAGGGTTTGGACCCAAGTAGGGTGCCAGATTTTTCCCCCCACTTTTTTTGCTCCATTGACTTCTATAGGGGAATAGATTATCGCACACTCGATAGTCTACGTTTGGCTTTTTACACACATCGGATTAGCGCACAAGTGAAAACAATTACTTCTAGCGCTGTTAACTCTTGCACAGAAGCGTTAAATACCACTACACTTGTAATCTGGCCCTTAATAAATACATTAAAATTAACAGTTACACTTATACACTATCTAATAAAAATTATTCACATAAATAATAATAAACAAAAGTATTTGAATGTAAATGGCTATAATTTATATAAAACATTAATTTAGAAATACGGAGGTTATCAAACGATTTTAATATGCTCAATGTACAAAAATAGCATCACTTTAAAATATCCCCTCGTAGAACTTGTATAGTCAATAATACAAGTCAAAGAGAATCAGGGATGTCTCCCTAAATAATATTTAAAATATTCCTGGTAACATATAACATGTAATGGATCCACTTTAAAGCATTGATATCCACAATAGAGATATACTCAAACTAAAATATTCTTAAAATACTTGTATGATAAAAAGTATCCTACACCACCTCCAGTCAAATTAGTCTGTGCAATTTCTAATCAGAATAACTCTTGTGTTAGGAATGTTATGAAGTGCAAAACCGTTCCATTTTTAATATGTATGCTTGCACTTAAACAGCAGTTGCTCACAATATTAATAACAAATACCTTATAGTCATCAGCAACCTTTTTGCTTTCAGAACACTGTTAAGGCTGTGAAACACTGCAAGCGGAGCGACGCGCAGCGTGTACATGCAGCTGTGTGCGCTCAGTGTGTCCTGCCTTTTCATCTCTGAGCACTCTGCTGCATCAGGACACGTAGCTGAGCGCTCAGAGAGGAAATATTTGAACTTCAGAAGCAATGCGACGCAGAGCGAAGCAGCTGCTTCGCCTCATTCCGCATCGCTTGCAGTGTGTAACAGCCTTTACTCTTTCCTCGATCACACTGCTGTCATTCGTTGTTTACATCACAAGTAGGAGACTTCGGTGTTGATTGGGTTGTCTGATACATATGTAAAGTCTCCAAACTTGAAAATTTTTAATAGACGGATTCCAGTATGAGTAACGGAAACGTTCCTGTCCATGTGCATGATACTACAAATGCCAGTCTTTTTCAGGGGTTCAATTTTCTGCACTTAGTGTTTTTATGTATGCAGGTCCCCAGCCTTGTAGAAATAAGCTTGCATTTACAGCACAATAATAAAGTAAGCTTACAGTGGTGATTCAGACACTGCTTTAACCTTCAACACGCTTCACTAGGGTTGCCAAATCTCCAGTATTCAACTTGACAGTCCAGTATTTTAGCAGGCTGTCCAGTAAATTGGTCACAAAAATTCTGGGCGAGTTTTAGCTAATTGTAAAATGCCTCCTTTGTCTCAATGCATTACAAATATGGAGCATAAAGAAATGAGGGCATTTAAGGGGATACAATCACTACTGCTTACATGCATTGCTAGCAAGCATCATGGAAACAAATAGGGATTTTAATGTTAATGGCAGCCAAGGGTTTCAATGACTGCTTTTTGTAAATAAAACATGGTGTGTTCAAGAACTTGGGCTTTTGCAAGGGTAATGTGTGATTTCCATCTCCCACTATGACCAAATTGTCCAGTATTTTTGCAGGAGAGAGCAGGCAACCCTACGCTTCTCCCTTATGGCGGGCTTTATCAAGATAAGTTTCAGTAGTGTCTATGACTCCTTATCAAGACAAATCTCTTTCTCTATTGGCTAATAATTTTGTCTTTATTTAAAGGGATGCTCAAGTCAAAATAAGCTTTTATGATTCAGATAGAGAATGTAGTTTTAAGACACTTTCCAATTTACTTCCATTATCAAATTTTGCACAGTCTTTTTATATTCACACTTTCTGGGGAACAAGATCCTGCTGAGCATATGCACAAACTCACAGGGTATATGTATACTAGCCTGTGATTGGCTGATATCTGTCACATGATACAGTAGGCCGGAAAATGGGAGAAAAAATACATTTGTCAGAAGTAAAATCGACTGCTTATTTAAAATTCAGAGTGGGTGTTATTGCATTGTCTTTTAATTATGTAAATGTTAATTATGGAATTCAACTGCATTGAGTGGTCCTTTAAGCTGGTATAATGGTAGTTCCATTCTGAGATAAGAATACTTTATAAAGTGTTAAAAAATGTTTTTTCCCCTATCAGATGAGAGGTAGTGTTACTATTTATCTATATAGTTTCATCTATCAATTATTCATGACTTGAAATAGTGGAACATTAACATAATCAGAAAAGCATATTTTCAATAATTATCAAATACTAATATGTTTGAAATTGTATTCAACATTACACAAAATTAAATAAAATAGATGGAAATGGAAAAAGAGGATACGATAATTAAAAGGAGAGAGAAGAGAAGAAAATAAGATATAGTACTGTAATTGGAAATAAATTCACAGATATTGCCAATCATAATACACATTAATAAATGTATACTTTAATCTATATAATACATACATTATACATAATTCACCACTCCCTTCTGTGTACTTCTAATTACATCTTTAATGAGGAACTCTTATCCAGTGTTGGGTATTATGAGGGATTACTTTTTAGTACTTACATTCTCTACATATATAGCAAGGAAAATGTCCTGTTATTTTATTTCCTTTCAAATCTCTATCTATATATCTCTTCTCACATACGTTTTTCAATTCTCTTGGGGCTAGAATTGAGCTCGCATTCTATTGGCTGATCGGAACAGCCAATAGAATGCAAGCTCAATCTGATTGGCTGATCGGATCAGCCAATCAGATTGAACTTGATTCTGATTGGCTGATTCCATCAGCCAATCAGAATTTTCCTACCTTAATTCCGATTGGCTGATAGAATCCTATCAGCCAATCGGAATTCGAGGGACGCCATCTTGGATGACGTCCCTTAAAGGAACCGTCATTCTTCAGTTGGACGTCGTCGGAAGAAGATGGGTCCGCGCTGGAGGTCTTCACGATGGAGCCGGTCCTCATCGAATGAAGATAGAAGATGCCGCTTGGAAGAAGATGGTTGCCGGTCCGGATCTACTCTTCTTCCCGGATAGGATGAAGACTTTGGACCCTCTTCTGGACTTCTTCAACCATCAGACGATGGATGTCTAGCCCCCGCTTGGGTTGGATGAAGATATCGGAGCCAGGACGGATCGGTGTGATACCCGGTGACGTGAAGACAAGGTAGGAAGATCTTCAGGGGCTTAGTGTTAGGTTTATTTAAGGGGGGTTTGGGTTAGATTAGGGGTATGTGGGTGGTGGGTTGTAATGTTGGGGGGGGGGGGTATTGTATTTATTCTTTTACAGGCAAAAGAGCTGAATTTCTTGAGGCATGTCCCGCAAAAGGCCCTGTTCAGGGCTGGTAAGATAAAAGAGCTTTGAACTTTTGTAATTTAGAATAGGGTAGGGCATTTTTTTATTTTGGGGGCTTTGTTATTTTATTAGGGGGCTTAAAGTAGGTGTAATTAGTTTAAAATTGTTGTAATATTTTTCTAATGTTTGTAAATATTTTTTTATTTTTTTGTAACTTAGTTCTTTTTTATTTTTTGTACTTTAGTTAGTTTATTTAATTGTATTTATTTGTAGATATTGTATTTAATTCATTTATTGATAGTGTAGTGTTAGGTTTAATTGTAGGTAATTGTAGGTATTTTATTTAATTTATTTATTGATAGTGTAGTGTTAGGTTTAATTGTAACTTAGGTTAGGATTTATTTTACAGGTAAATTTGTAATTATTTTAACTATTTTAGCTATTAAATAGTTCTTAACTATTTAATAGCTATTGTACCTGGTTAAAATAAATACAAAGTTACCTGTAAAATAAATATAAATCCTAAAATAGCTATAATATAATTATAATTTATATTGTAGCTATATTAGGATTTATTTTACAGGTAAGTATTTAGCTTTAAATAGGAATAATTTATTTAATAAGAGTTAATTAATTTTGTTAGATTTAAATTATATTTAACTTAGGGGGGTGTTAGTGTTAGGGTTAGACTTAGCTTTAGGGGTTAATACATTTATTAGAATAGCGTTGAGCTCCAGTCGGCAGATTAGTGGTTAATGTTTGAAGTTAGGTATCGGCGATGTTAGGGAGGGCAGATTAGGGGTTAATACTATTTATTATAGGGTTAGTGAGGCGGATTAGGGGTTAATAACTTTATTATAATAGCGGTGCGGTCCGCTCGGCAGATTAGGGGTTAATAAAAGTAGGCAGGTGGAGGCGACGTTGTGGGGGCAGATTAGGGGTTAATAAATATAATATATGGGTCGGCGGTGTTAGGGGCAGCAGATTAGGGGTACATAGGGATAATGTAAGTAGCGGCGGTTTACGGAGCGGCAGATTAAGGGTTAATAATAATATGCAGGGGTCAGCGATAGCGGGGGCAGCAGATTGGGGGTTAATAAGTGTAAGGTTAGGGGTGTTTAGACTCGGGGTACATGTTAGAGTGTTAGGTGCAGACGTAGGAAGTGTTTCCCCATAGCAAACAATGGGGAGCTGAACGCAGCTTTTTTGCAGGTGTTAGGTTTTTTTTCAGCTCAAACAGCCCCATTGTTTTCTATGGGGGAATCGTGCACAAGCACGTTTTTGAAGCTGGCCGCGTCCTTAAGCAACTCTGGTATCGAGAGCTGCAGTGGCGTTAAATATGCCTGTACGCTCCCTTTTTGGAGCCTAACACAGCCATTCTGTGAACTCTCAATACCAGAGCTATTTAAAAGGTGCGGCCAGAAAAAAGCCAGCGTTAGCTACGCGGGTCGTTACCGACAAAACTCTAAATCTAGCCGACAGTTTCTTGACTATAATTGTAGGTTAAATGTAATCCTTTTGTATTCATTTTTATCCTCTCAAATAAACCTACAAGTCCTAATTCAGATCCTCGCCAGGATCTGATGAGGAGTTTCCCAGAGTTTCTTCTTTGAGAGACTGATGGAAATCCAGCAAGGACCTGGCTCAGCATCTGGTAGCTTCATCGAATGCCAAGTTGACCCTTCTACAGTCTGAAGAAGCTTGATCAAGCTTGGTCTTTGTGGAAGGGTAGAAGCCAAAAAAAACACTTTTTCGGAAGGGGAACAGAGTGAACAGGCTAAGATATGCTTAAACTCACAAAGATTGGAATGAAGATCAGTGGCAAAGGGTATTGGAGTGACAAAACCATCTTTGAAAGTTTTGGGTATAATAATCAACAATATGTTAGAAGAAGAGTTGGAGAAAGATGGAAGAATAAGGTGCTTGCGGCCTTCAGTGAAACATGGTGGAGGGTATGTCCTGGTTTGGATCTGCATTTCTGCCAGTGTTGTTGATGGGATTATGAATGCTGAAAAGTACAGACAGGTTTTAATTCATCATGCTATTCCTTTCTGAAAATGCCTGATTGGGAATGGTTTTTATTTTTCAGCATGATAGCGATCCCAAGCACGCTGCTAATGCAGTGAAATCATATTTTTAGAGAAAAACAGCTGATAAACACTGACAGTCATGGACTGGCCTCCAAAGAGTCCAGACCTGAATATTATAAAGGCAGTATGGGATCACCTGGATAGAGAAATAAATAAAAAACAACCACCTAAATCTAAAGAAGAACTCTGGGAAGTGCTAAAAGAAGCCTGGTATAAAATATGTATATATAAACGTATGTATGTATATATAAATATGTATATCTGTGTATAAATGTGTATTTATGTTTATATACGAATATACATATATATATATATATATATAGTCCATATATGCAAAGTGTAACAGCACCACAGCACAGTCTTACTTCTTAGAGGTGAAAAATTCTTTTATTGAGGTACAACAACCATAAAAAGGCGACGTTTCGGACCTACATGGTCCTTATTCATGCATAGTTAAAATACAACTGAACAAACATTTAAAAAGGGTATCAGAGCCAATCAGGGTTTAGTGTTGTGAACTAATTGGTTTAACTCATACCTGTCCAGGTATTGCAATTTGCTTTACTTAAGTGCCCCCTGGTGGCCCCAAAACATATAACATTTTAAAACAAAAGAATATCTTATAAAAACAAATACAAATCATAGTCCCTATTCAGACCATAAGGGTGTAAAGTATTCAAACGTTTAATCCACCATACTTCTTTTTGTTTTAACTTTAATTCCCTATTGCCCCCTCTTCTATGTATGGGAATATGGTCTATAATTTGGCATATGGGGGGGCTCATTGGAGTCCTTAATTCAGTTTGTTGAGGACATTAATGCCTCCATGGTGGGCATTAGATTTACACTTACATATTCTCATCAAAAAGTTAACTTTCTTGATACTACTGTCTATAAGCAAGGCACAAAACTGAGCACTGATCTTTATACCAAACCAACAGATAGGAATACATTGCTAAGATATGAAAGTTTCCATCCAGAAACAGTGTTCAGATCTATACCCAGGAGCCAGCTATTGCGTATAAAGAGAATAGTTCAAGACCAAGAGATATTGCCAGAAAGATTGAAATCTATGGGCAATAAATTTATCCAAAGAGGATATCCAGAAGAGACAGTAGCTAGGAGTATTGAAGAGGTAGACAAAATACAAAGAAAACAAACTAAAAAACATCCTAAAAACAGCACAGTAAGTAGATCTAACAGATTGGTCTTTTCTATGGAGTATAGTGATCTGAGTAGTGATGTTTTTAGAATAGTAAGAAAATATTGGCACTTACTGTCTAAATATAATCCAGAAGTAGAATCTTTCAAACTACCCCCCATGCCCTCATACAGAAGGGTTAAAAACCTTAGGGATAATATTGTTAGTGCCGATATAGGTACCATCAAACCATCTAATGTTAACTACCTAACTACACCAAATAAGGGATGTTATCCCTGTCTGCACTGCGCCCAATGTAACTCTATAATTAAAGGCAAATACCTGGCACAAAATGATAAAAGAAAACAATACACTATAAATGGATTATATACATGCCAGACCAATTATGTAATCTATTTACTTAAATGCCCATGTGGGCTTTGTTATATTGGCGAGACCACCCAGGCTGCCAGGGATAGGTTCAGCCAACATAACGCCTCTATTAAATCTAAAGATTTGTCATTACCAGTTTCTGCACATTTCACACAAATGGGACACACAGTTAGCCAACTCCGCTTTCAAATTATAGACCATATTCCCATACATAGAAGAGGGGGCAATAGGGAATTAAAGTTAAAACAAAAAGAAGTATGGTGGATTAAACGTTTGAATACTTTACACCCTTATGGTCTGAATAGGGACTATGATTTGTATTTGTTTTTATAAGATATTCTTTTGTTTTAAAATGTTATATGTTTTGGGGCCACCAGGGGGCACTTAAGTAAAGCAAATTGCAATACCTGGACAGGTATGAGTTAAACCAATTAGTTCACAACACTAAACCCTGATTGGCTCTGATACCCTTTTTAAATGTTTGTTCAGTTGTATTTTAACTATGCATGAATAAGGACCATGTAGGTCCGAAACGTCGCCTTTTTATGGTTGTTGTACCTCAATAAAATAATTTTTCACCTCTAAGAAGTAAGACTGTGCTGTGGTGCTGTTACACTTTGCATATATGGACTGTATCTCTTGGAGTGTGCCTGATACTCCACAGTAACGAGCACACAAGCTGGAAGCCAGTATTGAAACTTATGGTGCTGGGCTCTAACTATCTATTATATATATATATATATATATATATATATATATATATATATATATATATATACATTTAAGCACATATATACACATGTACAGGGAGTGCAGAATTATTAGGCAAATGAGTATTTTGACCACATCATTCTCTTTATGCATGTTGTCTTACTCCAAGCTGTATAGGCCCGAAAGCCTACTACCAATTAAGCATATTAGGTGATGTGCATCTCTGTAATGAGAAGGGGTGTGGTCTAATGACATCAACACCCTATATCAGGTGTGCATAATTATTAGGCAACTTCCTTTCCTTTGGCAAAATGGGTCAAAAGAAGGACTTGACAGGCTCAGAAAAGTCAAAAATAGTGAGATATCTTGCAGAGGGATGCAGCACTCTTAAAATTGCAAAGCTTCTGAAGCGGGATCATCGAACAATCAAGCGTTTCATTCAAAATAGTCAACAGGGTCGCAAGAAGCGTGTGGAAAAACCAAGGCGCAAAATAACTGCCCATGAACTGAGAAAAGTCAAGCGTGCAGCTGTCAAGATGCCACTTGCCACCAGTTTGGCCATATTTCAGAGCTGCAACATCACTGGAGTGCCCAAAAGCACAAGGTGTGCAATACTCAGAGACATGCCCCAATATGCAACCACCAAACATGAAATATCTAGAATGTCTGTCTATTTTCTGTATCATATACACATATGGGAAAAATTATTTACCTATGTGTTTAACTTTAACTCTAAGACAATGAGAACCCCCAGTTCTCTCTTTTTGTCCCTAATTTACTTCTGTTTGTAACTATCAAATGTAAAACACTCTGTAAAAACTTTATATTCCCTGTACAATACTGACATATGTCTTTTACCTCTACCTATGTGTTTAATCAAATTGAGGACTCCAAAAAATACTAACTCTTGAACAGACTTTACTCATAATTTAAGTCGATTTCACTTGACACCATGGATGTGACCATATTACACGTATGGTTGTTCCTTTCCGGAGCAATATGTACTTTTAGTATACTAGTTGTTAAACTAAAATTAACAACGGGAAATTTCCAAAAAACTACAAGAGACAATAAGATACCTCCTTAAAAGTTTAAGGGATATAACTCAAATTCCACCTTAACTGGGATCACACACCCCTTTGAACTAACCAATAAGGATGCAGGATAGCCCTATAAAGGAATACCTGCCAGCAATGAGAACACATCTTGAAAAAGCCCCAAGTGAGGGGAGAAACCGGTTGATGACTGTGTCTCATTTCCTACAAGAAGAACTACTGCTAAGCTGAACTCCTTTAAGGCTTGTGAACTTGATACAGCCGCCGAAAGGATCGCTATTGTGTTGAAAAAGCACACAGGACAACTACCAACGCCTGGCTCACTACCCCCAAGGCCTGTGAATTTGAATACAGCCCTCTGAGGGAGCGCACCAGTCTACAAATTGAATATACTGCCAGATGATCTAGTACCTGCACTAAGCACCACAGAATAAGAGTGCCTTGAAGTTACTATCTACCATCATCTAAAGGATTGCTATTACCCCAGAGATCGTTTACATTCTGTTCCTCCCGAAATCAGCTGGACATTTTCAGAAAGGGTGATGTAAGTGAACTACTCTAGGAGTACACACCCACCTCAGGAGGAGGTACAGGACGAACAATATTCAATCTGTGCTCCACAGATTAGCGCAAGGTACCTCACTCGCCCATTAGCTTGATCCAATGCTATTAGTATGATCATCTAGTCACGAGTGTTTTTGTTCACTATAGTGCACTTTCAGGTTAATACTGTTTTAACCCTAGATTATTACTGTTTTAACCCCTGGTTTTTACGCTGGACGTCCAGTTATTAAGTCTGTTTGTATTGCTATTTGTTTTTATTTATACTGTTTGAATATCTCTGCCCTCTTTATACTTATATTTATTTGAGTATAGTTTTCTTCTATCCTCAATCATAGTATATATATATATATATAGATTTGTGGTTAATCTTTCCCCTTTCTGTATGTTTTTTCAAACTAATTTAAAGGGCCCCATTAATAACTTTTTAGTATATATGTACTGATTTTATTAACACTGATTTTATAATCTTGATTGTATTGTAATTTTACACTATTAAATATATTTTCTAAGATATATATTAGGCTATTACCATTTATTGACTTTTATAACGATTATATTTCTGCTAAGGTAGACCCTTTTAGGTTACCCGTATATTGTATTTGTGTACTACCCTGCTTTCAGCGCCAGTATTTCCGCTTACATTATTCTACTATCCTCCTCAGGGTTCTTAGAGAGAGACCCTTCTATACTTGGCATTAGGGTTGATATAAGCGCCAATTCTCACCTATCCTCCGTGCAATACTCAGAGACATGGCCAAGGTAAGAAAGGCTGAAAGACAACCACCACTGAACAAGACACACAAGCTGAAACGTCAAGACTGGGCCAAGAAATATCTCAAGACTGATTTTTCTAAGGTTTTATGGACTGATGAAATGAGAGTGAGTCTTGATGGGCCAGATGGATGGGCCCGTGGCTGGATTGGTAAAGGGCAGAGAGCTCCAGTCCGACTCAGACGCCAGCAAGGTGGAGGTGGAGTACTGGTTTGGGCTGGTATCATCAAAGATGAGCTTGTGGGGCCTTTTCGGGTTGAGGATGGAGTCAAGCTCAACTCCCAGTCCTACTGCCAGTTTCTGGAAGACACCTTCTTCAAGCAGTGGTACAGGAAGAAGTCTGCATCCTTCAAGAAAAACATGATTTTCATGCAGGACAATGCTCCATCACATGCGTCCAAGTACTCCACAGCGTGGCTGGCAAGAAAGGGTATAAGAGAAGAAAATCTAATGACATGGCCTCCTTGTTCACCTGATCTGAACCCCATTGAGAACCTGTGGTCCATCATCAAATGTGAGATTTACAAGGAGGGAAAACAGTACACCTCTCTGAACAGTGTCTGGGAGGCTGTGGTTGCTGCTGCACGCAATGTTGATGGTGAACAGATCAAAACACTGACAGAATCCATGGATGGCAGGCTTTTGAGTGTCCTTGCAAAGAAAGGTGGCTATATTGGTCACTGATTTGTTTTTGTTTTGCTTTTGAATGTCAGAAATGTATATTTGTGAATGTTGAGATGTTATATTGGTTTCACTGGTAAAAATAAATAATTGAAATGGGTATATATTTGTTTTTTGTTAAGTTGCCTAATAATTATGCACAGTAATAGTCACCTGCACACACAGATATCCCCCTAAAATAGCTAAAACTAAAAACAAACTAAAAACTACTTCCAAAACTATTCAGCTTTGATATTAATGAGTTTTTTGGGTTCATTGAGAACATGGTTGTTGTTCAATAATAAAATTAATCCTCAAAAATACAGCTTGCCTAATAATTCTGCACTCCCTGTATACACATATATACATGTGTATTCATCATTTAAGCCCTTTCCAGTCAAATACCTGAAGACAAGAAAAAATATTTTTAATACATTTTTATATTAACTAATGTGGTTTACTGTGTATGTACTGTAAAAGTTTCACAAAGGGGAAAACTTCTCTCTCTCTCTATCTATCTATATGTTTTTCTCTTCTTCCCTTGTCTCTCTTCTCTCTCTTTATCTCTGCTCTCTCTTCTCTCTCTCTCACCATCGGACAGTCTAGTCAAAACTATACTTTCATGATTCCGATAGGGCAAGCGATTTTAAACAACTTTCAAATCTACTTTTATCATCAAATTTGCAATGTTCTCTTAGTATTCTTTGTTAAAAGCTAAACCTAGGTAGGCTCATAAGCTAATTTCTAAGACCTTGAAGGTCGCCTTTTATCTCAAGTTATTTATGAGTCAGCACTGATTGGCTAAAATGCAAGTCTGTCAAAAGAAATGAAATAACAGGGCAGTCTGCAGGTACTTAGATACAAGATAATCACAGAGATAAAAAGTGTATTATTTTAAACATGGTGGTTATGCAAAAGTGGTGTATGACTAATAAAGGGATTATCTATCTTTTTAAATTATTAAAATTCTGGAGTAGACTGTCCCTTTAAAGAGATAGCAATCCTTAAAGAGAGAACAAATTAAAAATGAAACTTTCATGATTCTGAAAAAAACATGCAGTTTTAAACAACTTTCCAGTTTATCTCTATAATTTAATTTGGTTTTGTCTCTTTGTATCCTTGTTGAAAATCATACCTAGGTAAGCTCAGCAATACATTACTGGGAGCTACCTCTTGTAATTGGCTCACCTGGTGTGTTCAGACAGTTTTCATTAGTGCACTGCTGCTCCTTTAACCAAGGATGATGAGAAAATTAAGCACATTTAATAACAGAAATAAATTGAAAACATGTTTAAAATGTTATGCTCTATCTGAATCATTAAATAAAAATGTGGGGCTTCATGTCCCTTTAAATTTAGAGTTCTGAAATTGTTTAAAATACTTAAACTTAAATATGATACTAAACAGATACTTGAGTTCTGTTATTCACTGAGTTGAATGCTTTTTTATTTTGAAAAATATATTTTTGAGATTTATCAAGAGATATACAAAAGAACAAGTTATGTAAATATAAATTGAGGAAAGCTACGTAATTTAATTTTTAAAAATAAAAAATACATCTTAATTTTCTGTTTTTTCTTTTTTGTGCTAAAAGTGTTTGCAATTTGTACTTGCTTTTCCTATTAACATTGTTTTAGAACAAACTCAAACACACAATCCCTTAGCTTGCAGTATTCAAGTAGCTCAATTACCATTAATGCAGTTTACTTCCCTTTGGGTAAAACACTAGCAGATTCTTCTTTACAACATTGATTGTACTTTAAGCTACAAGAAAAAAAGTCTCCCGCATTACATTGTAAAACAGATTACTTACTGATTGGCTGCCAGCCTTTGTTGGTGGTTGGAGGAAAGCCTGTGGATTACAAACATAATAATTAACAATACTATTACAGGTTAATGCATCACCATTATAAATAAATACTGATATACTTTCCTTGCTCAGGTGGAGGGCTACAGATTAATTGGATAACCACTGAGATGGATATATAGAAAACAAACATAAAATCAATAGCAAGTTAGGTATTTAAGTTAAAAACATCTAAATTGTAATAGACAAGAAATTTTAATTATAACAATTTTGGGTAACTTGAAAACCCTTGGTTGAGAACATTTATATATAATATTATAATTAACCTACTGTGAAATATACTGTGAAGGGTATATATATATATATATATATATATATATATATATATATATATATATATATATATATATATATATATATATATATATATATACATATATATATATATACACAGTCGTGCTCATAGGTTTACATACCCGAGCATAATTTATAATTTATTGGCCTTTTTTCATAGAATATGAATGATAACACAAAAACTTTTCTTTGACTTCACAAAGATCCAGACGCTACAGATGCGGAAGCGATGACGTCATCCGGGGAAAACAGAGCACTCCAAACAAGCACAGGCGGCAGGGGTGCAAGCTGCAGGAAAACGGCCGGTGCAGCCGTAAGTAAATGTAACGAAAAAGAGGGTTTGCAGCTGCACTGATAAGGAGAATAGATGAGCGCTAACAAAAATAGTTTAAAATAATTAAACCTTTATTGAGACATATAAAAATAGACAGTACAGGGCACACAAACTCCCTGACTAGTTTCGTGCTCCATTGAGCACTTAATCATAGGGTGCTCAATGGAGCACGAAACTAGTCAGGGAGTTTGTGTGCCCTGTACTGTCTATTTTTATGTCTCAATAAAGGTTTAATTATTTTAAACTTTTTTTGT
This sequence comes from Bombina bombina, assembly GCF_027579735.1. Classification (NCBI taxonomy): domain Eukaryota; kingdom Metazoa; phylum Chordata; class Amphibia; order Anura; family Bombinatoridae; genus Bombina; species Bombina bombina. The sequence continues at coordinate 488,310,498 of NC_069502.1, read as the reverse complement.
TAGCCCTCATCTATTCTCCTTATCAGTGCAGCTGCAAACCCTCTTTTTTGTTACAAAAACTTTTCTTTCACTCATGGTTAGTGTTTGGCTGAAGCCATTTATTATCAATCAACTGTGTTTACTCTTTTTGAATCATAATGACAACAGAAACTACCCAAATGACCCTGATCAAAAGTTTACATACCCTGTTTATTTTGGCCTGATAACATGCACACAAGTTGACACATTGGTGCATATTTACAAAGCTCTGAATGAAGCTTGATGCCCTGTGTTTCTGGCAAGCCTGCAGGCTCGCCAGAAACAGCAGTTATAAAGCAGCGGTCACAAAGACTGCTGCTCCATAACCTGTCCTCCTGCTCTGAGCAGGCGGACAGACATCGCCGGAAATCGATTGCCGAGTACGATCGGGTTGATTGACACCCCCTGCTGGCGGCCAATTGGCCGCGAGTCTGCAGGGGGCGGCGTTGCACCAGCAGCTCCCTGGTGCTGGTGCAATGCTGAATACGGTGAGTGTATTGCTCGCCATATTCAGCGAGGTCTGGCAGACCTGATCCACACTGTCGGATCAGGTCCGCCAGACCTTGATAAATAGGAGCCAATGGGGTTTGAATGGATATTAAAGGTAACCATGTCACCTGTGATCTGTTTGCTTGTATTTAGTGTGTGTGTATAAAAGCTCAATGAGTTTCTGGACTCATGACAGACCCTTGCATCTTTCATCCAGTGCTGCACTGACGTTTCTGGATTCGGAGTCATGGGGAAAGCAAAAGAATTGTCAAAGGATCTGCGAGAAAAGGTAGTTGAACTGTATAAAACAGGAAAAGGATATAAAAAGATATCCAAGAAATTGAGAATACAAATCAGCAGTATTCAAACTCTAATCAAGAAGTCAAAAATGAGGGGTTTTACTGCCAGTAAAAATTTTCGGGATGCAAAGACAAACCCACAAATAACTTCAGGTGAAATACAGGAGTCTCTGAAAACATGTGGTGCGGCTGTTTCAAGATGCACAATAAGGAGGCACCTGAAGAAAGATTGGCTGCATGGTTGAGCCGCCAGAAGAAAGCCATTACTACACAAATGCCACAAAGTATGTTGCTTACAATGCGCCAAACAGCACAGAGACCATCCTCAAACCTTCTGGCACAAAGTCATTTGGAGTGATGAGACCAAAATGAAGCTTTTTAATTACAACCATAAACTCTACATTTGGAGAGGAGTCAACAAGGCCTATGATGAAAGGTATACCATTCCTACTGTGAAACACGGAGGTGGATCGCTGATGTTTTGGGGATGTGTGAGCTACAAAGGCACAGGAAATTTGGTCAGAATTGATGGCAAGATGAATGCAGTATGTTATCAAACAGAACCCCTCATTTTCTACTTCTTGGTTAGAGTTTGAACACTGTTGATTTGCATTCTCAATTCCTTGGATATCTTTTTATATCCCTTTCCTGTTTTATATAGTTCAACTACCTTTTCCCGCAGATCCTTTGACAATTATTTTGCTTTCCCCATGACTCAGAATCCAGAAACATCAGTGCAGCACTGGATGAAAGATGCAGAGTCCAGAAACTCATTGACCTTTTATACACACACACACACACACACACACACTAATTACAAGGAAACAGATCACATGTGAGGATGGTTAACTTTAATAGCCATTCAAACCCCTTTGTGTCAACTTGTGTGCATGTTATCAGGCCAAAATCACCAAGGTATGTAAACTTTTGATCAGGGTCATTTGGGTAGTTTCTGTTGTAATTATGATTTAAAAAGAGTAAACACAGTTGATTGATAATAAATGGCTTCAGCCAAACACTAACCATGAGTGAAAGAAAAGTTTTTGTGTTATCATTCATATTCTCTGAAAAATGGCAAAGAAATCCTAAATTCTGCCAGGGTATGTGAACTTATGAGCACAACTGTATTTACTTATTATTATTATTTTTTTCAGACAAAAAAACATTTATCACAAAAAAACAGATTTTTGTTGCATTTTAGTAAAACGAAAATCAGAATGAATGCACCAATGAAAAAAAATAAAGCTGAACAATGCTCATAAGGACATAGATAATGGCATTTTCCAAAATTAGGATTATCTTGGAAAACGCTATTATCTATGTCCTTATGATGCACTCAGCTTGAGAGACATTTTTTATCAATTGTTAACAGTGCTTTTAATTACCTCATATGTATTGAGGTTTCTTAATGTGAGCTCATTACCTATTGATGCTTGTGTGTCTTCAATAAATGAAACCGTGTTGCACTATCTCTCTCTCACTTTGTATTTCATGTAACCTATGACTGCATCTCTGGACAAGAATTGATTCTATTTGAAGACAAGATGTGCCTTGTGTCTGTGACAGACTATCTCTACACTGTGCTGCCCTTACCTCATACAGATTGAGGTAGAAGAGTGTAAGTAGACACCCTAAAGGGACCAGGACCCTTGTTCTCCATTCTCTAAACTTTATGAACTGTTTTGTTGATTACGTTCACCCACCACATATAAATTATTATTCATTGGGACTTTCTCTCTGATGTTTTTTATACATTTTTACTGATTTTTTTATATGTGTGTTTTATGATTTTATCATAAGTGGACCACCCTAATATTTGGGGTTTGTTTACCTATTCTTAGTTTGTCCTCATTCTATATGCAGATTTCTATTAATAAGACTTTATTTACATACTGATTACCCAGATATATAAATATCTTAGGGAATATACAGTCCAGCGCTAATTCTCAATTTTCTCAATTTTAGTGTGTGTGTGTGTGTGTGTGTATATATATATATATATATATATATATATATATATATATAGAGAGAGAGAGAGAGAGAGAGAGAGAGAGAGATTGAGAGAGCATAGAAACATAGATATTGATGGCAGACAAGAGCCATAGGCCCAGCAAGACTGCCCGATATTATCTAAAAGTATAAACTTATCTAGTTCAAAGGATAGGCTTATGCTTGTCCCAGGCATTTTTAAAGTCTCCCACAGTGTTTGTCATTACTACCTCTTGAGGAAGTTTATTCCATAAATCAGTCACTCTTTCTGTAAAGAAGTGCTTCCTCAAATTACACCTGAATCCACTACCCTTTAGTTTAAGATCATGAACCCTTGTTCTTGAATTTTCCATTTTATGTAAAATACCCACAGCCGTAGTTTTACTAAGCCCTTTAATGTACTTGAAATTTGCTATCATATCACCTCTTCCCCTGTAAGCTATACATATTTAGGTCATTGAGCCTATCCTGGTAAGTTTTATTTTTTAGACCATGTACCATTTTGGTAGCCCTCCTCTGCATAAATTCAAGTTTGTTTATATCCTTCTGAAGAAATGGCCTACAGAACTGTACACAATACTCAAGATGAGGCCTAACTAATGATCTATAAAGTGGCATAAGTACTATGTCTGCTGAAAATACCTATACCAATACATCCACTCATTCACTCGCTGCATTACTACATTGTTTACAAAGTTTTAAATCATCTGAAATAATAATTCCCAAGTCCTGTTCCTCATTTGTAACAATCAGTAAAGTGTCATTGAGTCTGTAATTAACATTTGGATTTTTCTTCCCTAAATACATTATTTTACACTTTGCTGTGTTAAACTTTAGATCCCAGTCATTTGTCCAATCCTCCAATTGTTATCTATCACTTCTCATTTTGTCTACCCCCCTGGAACATCCACTCTGTTATAAATTTTTGTATCATCTGCAAACAAACATACTTTTCCCTGTAACCCTTTGCTGATATCACAGATAAATATGTTAAACAAAACAGGCCCCAGAACTGATCCTTGAGGAACACCACTTGTAACAGCCCCCTCTGCTGAATGAAATCTATTTACAAATACATTTTGTTTTCTGTCCTTAGCATTCCACCTAGTTCACAATTTTTAAGTCTAGACCAAGGGGATACAGTTTGTGAATTAGTTTGTTGTGTGGGACTGTGTCAAATGCTTTGCTGAAATCTAGATATGCTAAATCAACTGCTCCACCCTTGTCTAATACTTTTGTTACATAATAAAATAAATTAATTAGATTAGTCTGACATGATCTCCCTGAAGTAAAAACCATGCTGATTTTGGTCCTCTAAATTGTTTGTCTTTATGTAAGTCATAATTCTTTCTTTTAAGATGCTTTCCATTAATTTCCCTACTACTGAAGTTAAACTAACTAGCCTGCAGTTACCAGATTCTTTCCTACTGCCCTTTTTATAAAGAGGTATTACATTTGCTATTCTCCAGTCATCTGGAACAGCTCCTGTAAATAGTGACTGATTAAACAGATCAGTTAATTGGACAGTTAGCACTGGTTGAAGTTCTTTTAAAACCCTTGGATGGATATTATCAGGACCCACTGGCTTTTTAACATTTATTTTTGATAACCTCAACCTGTGTAAAAAGATTAGTGTTAATCTTGTTTCTATTTTTTTTGTAGCATCCCTTAATGTAGACATTCTATCTTCACAATCTTTAGTGAAAACCGAACAGAAGTAATCATTGAGACAGCACATTATCAAATCTAGGAACATTAGCAAATCTAGGCAAGTGTCCTCACTTGCTTATTCCTACAAGTACTCTGTATACTGTACATTGTTCTCAAAGCTCCAGGAAACTATTGGTAAGATATGCTAATTAGATATACAGTATCTCACACGTTTTGCTTAACTCTCACAGCAGAAGATAAAGCTTATTTTCAATGAAAAAGCAATACTCAACTGACCTTTGTGGAGGTAAAAACATTAGATTATGAGATTAAAATCCTCCATTTCACAAAAGAAAAAGACGTGATGAAGACGACTTGCTGAAGTTCAAACCAGGCATCAGAATGTGAAAGAAAGGGGATTTAAGTGACTTTGAACATGGCATGTTTGTTAGTGCCAGGCGGGCTGGTCTAAGTATTTCAAAAACTGCTGATCTACTTGGATTTTCTCGCACAATCCTCTCTAGGGTTTATAGAGAATGGTCCAAGAAAGAGAAAATTATCCAGTGAGTGCCATGTTGATGTCAGATATCAGAGGAGATTGGGCAGACTTGTTACAACCAAGGTTACAACCAAGGTATGCAGAATACCATCTCTGACTGCACAACTTGTTGAACCTTGAAGCAGATGGCCTACAGCAGCAGAAGACTACACCAGGTGAAACTCCTTTCAGATAAGAACAGGAAACTGAGGCTAGAATTTGCACAAGCTCACCAATATTGGACAATAGAAGACTGGAAAAATGCCTGGTCTGATGAGTCTCGCTTTCAGCTGCAACATTCAATCGGTAGGGTCAGAATTTGGCATAAACAACATGAATGCATGGGTCCATCCTGCTTGCATCAACGGTTCAGGCTGGTGGTGGTGGTGAAATGGTGTGGGGGATATTTCTTAGCACACTTTGGGCCCCTTAGTACCAATTGAGAATCGTTTAAATGCCACAATCTACCTGAGCATTGTTGCTCACCATGTCCATCCCTTTATAACAGCAGAGTACCCATCTTCTCATGGCTACTTTCAGCAGGATAATACACCATGTCACAAAGCTCAAACCATCTCAAACTGGTTTCTTGAACATGACAATGAGTTCACTGTACTCCAATGGCCTCCACAGTCATCAGATCTCAATCCAATAGAGCACCTTTGGGTTGTGGTGGAATGAGAGATTTGCATCATGGATGTGATTGTGCACCCGACACATCTGCAGCAACTGCTGGATGCCATATGGACCAAAATGTCTGAGGAATGTTTCCAACACCTTGTTGAATCTATGCCATGAAGAATTAAGGCAGTTCTGAAGGCAAAAAGGTGTCCAAACCGGTACTAGCAAGGTATACCTAATTTTAACCCATTATTTTGGTAATATACAATCTCAATTCTGAAAAGTTGGGACAGTATGGAAAATGCAAAAAAAAAAAAAAAAGAGTGATTTGATTCACCCTTTACTATATTGAAAACATATCATCAACACATTATTTGATGTTTTACTTTGTGAATGAAATGTATTTTTTAAAATATACACTCATTTCAAATCTGCTGACTGCAACACTTCCAAAAAAGTTGGAACAGGGGAAATTTAGGACGAGTAGCAATTTTTACAAGTTGAAATAAGAAGGTGATGTGAAACAGGTTATTCAATTGTGTAATCATAGTATATAAAGAGTCCTTCAAAAGCAAGGATGGTTTGAGGCTAACCAATCTGCCAAAAGATGCATCAGTGAATAATACAACAATTTGAGAACAAAATTCCCCAAAGACAAATCGGTAGGATTTTGGGCATATCACCTTCTACAGTGCACAATATAATTAAAAGATTCAAGGAATCCGGTCAAATTTCGGTGCGTAAAGGGCAAGGCCGAAAACCACTGCTGAATGTGCGTGATATCCGATCTCTCAGACGTTACTGTCTCAAAAACCATCATGAGTCTGTAATGGATATCCTGACATTGGCTCGGGAATACTTTGGCAAACCTTTGTCAGTCATCACCATTTGCCACTGCATCCACAGATGCAAGTTAAGACTTTACTATGCAAAGCAGAGGCCATAAATCAACACTGTCCAGAACCACTGTCTACTTCTCTAATCTTGGTTTCATCTGAGATTAACAGTAGCACAGTGGAATTGTGTTTCTTTCATGTAATTGGCAAGAGTCCATGAACTAGTGACGTATGGGATATACAATCCTACCAGGAGGGGCAAAGTTTCCCAAACCTCAAAATGCTTATAAATACACCCCTCGCCACACCCACAATTCAGTTTTACAAACTTTGCCTCCCTATGGAGGTGGTGAAGTAAGTTTGTGCTTGATTTTTCTTCTATGTTAAGCGCTTCTCAGCATTTTAAATCCCAATTCCTCTCAGAGTAAAGTGTTTGTCAGAGGGATGTGAAGGGAGTATCGCTTATTGATTTTATGGTTTTCATTGCAGGAAATCTTTTCAAAGGTTCTCTCTTATCGGTTATAGAGATTCATTGGTTATAGAGATTCATCTCCTACCTCCCTTTTCAGATCGACAATATACTCTTATATACCATTACCTCTGCTGATACCTTTTCAGTACTGGTTTGGCTATCTGCTATATGTAGATGGTTGTCTTTCAGTAAGTATGTTTTCATTATTTAAGACACTCTCAGCTATGGTTTGGCGCTTTATGTATTAATATAAAGTTTTAAATACATGTATTTTACTTACTGTATATTTGCCATGAGTCAGGTCTATGTATATTTCCTTTTGCAGACTTTCAGTTTCAGTTTGGGAAGCATGTTTTAGGAAGATATTTTTCTTACCTGGGGTATAGTCCTTTTTTCAAATTGTCTGTTTTTCTTTTTTGTGGGCAAAATTAGGCTTGCAAGGTCGCAAAATGCTGTTATTTATTGTGTCATTCTTGTTGTGAGAATTTTTTGGTGCGAAGGTACGTCTTTGATGACGCAAGTTCGTAATTTCCAGCACCTTAGTTGATGCCAAGGTTGTGTCTGTTATGACGCGAGTTGCGTCATTTCTGGATGTTGTTGGCACCAAAAAAAAAAAAATCAACTTCCTTTTGTGTTGTGCGTCATACTTGGCTAAAAAAAATTAAGTTTATTTGTCACCCCACTTCCTATATGCCTCGTGCCTTCTATATGCTCCGAGGGCTATGCTGTTTGCATTTTTTCCCATTCCTGAAACTGCCACATAAGGAAATTGTTAATTTTGCTTTAATGTTGTTTTTTCTTTTACATTTTGCAAGATGTCTCAATCTGATCCTGTCTCAGAAGCAAATGTTGGAACCCTGCTGCCTGATCACAGTTCTACCAAAGCTAAGTGTATCTGTTGTAAGTTAGCTGAGATTATATCTCCAGCTGTAGTATATAACAGTAGTCATAAGCTTTTGCATGCAGAAAACATTTCCATCAGTACTAGTACAGTTTCTGTTGTTCCTTCAACATCTAATGCACATGATATCCCTGTTGATATGAAAAATGATATTGCTGATGTGATACAGAAGGCTTTGTCTGCTATTCCACCTTCTAATAAAAATAAAAGGTCTTTTAAAACTTCTCAGACAATTGATGAAATTTCAAATGACCAACAACATACTGAAATATCCTCCTCTGATGAGGATCTCTATGATTCAGAAGATCCTACCTCAGATATTGACACTGACAAATCTACTTATTGTTTCAAGATTGGGTATATTCGTTCCTTGTTAAAAGAAGAGTTGATTACTTTGGATATTGAGGAGTCTAGTTCTCTTGGTATCAAAACTAGTAAACGTTTAATGTGTGTTTATAAACCTCCTGTGGTTACTCCTGAGGTTTTTCCAGTTCCTGATGCTATTTCTGATTTTATTGCTAAGGAATGGATTAAGCCTGGTACTTCTTTCATTCCTGCTTCTAGGTTTAAGAGGTTGTACCCTTTGCCAGCGGCTAGATTTTTTGTGAAAAAGTCCCTAAAGTTGATGGGGCTATTTCTACGCTTGCCAAACGTACTACTATGCCTATGGAAGACAGTACTTCTTTTAGATATCCTTTAGATAGGAAACTTGAATCTTATCTAAGGAAAGCTTATTTATGTTCTGGATATATTCTCAGTCCTGCCATTTCTATGGCTGATGTTGCGGCTGCATTAACCTTTTGGTTGGATAGCTTAGCGCAACAGGAAACAGATCCTGATTTGTCTAGCATTGTTCGTTTGCTTCAACATTCTAATCATTTTATCTGTGATGCTATTTTTGATATCATCAAAATTGATGTTAAATCTATTTTAGCTAGAAGAGCTTAATGGTTCAAATCTTGGAATGCTGACATGGTATCTAAGTCTAGATTACTATTGTCACGCTCAGCTGCTGGGAAGCTCTGCAGTCCTCTCTGTGTGCTTGATTGACAGGTGTCTGAGCCACCCCTTCCTGATGATGTCACAACCAGGCTTTTTATTTCGGGCTTCCTGTTTCTCCAGTGCCCGTTTGTTTGTTTAACTTTGTGGCTTCTGTGGTGAATTCACTGTGGAATCTCTCTAACTGCTGCTTTTCTGTTGCCAATCTCTTCAAGGACTTACTATGCTGGATTAACCTTCAACCTCCTGATTACCTGTCTCCAAACAATGCAAGTACTGTTTGTTTTGTGAAACTTTCAAACTGCCTGATTACTTGTTGCATACTCTGCAAAGACTGTCTGCACAGTGTTAAACCTCAAACTGCCTGTTTACCTATTGCATACTCTGCAAAGACTGTCTGCACAGTGTTAACCCTCAAACTACCTGATTACATGTTGTTAACTCTGCAAGTTCTGACTACACAGTGTTAACCCTCAAACTGCCTGATTACCTGTTGCATACTCTGCAAAGACTATCTACACAGTGTTAACCTCAAACTGCCTGTTTACCTATTGCATACTCTGCAAAGACTATCTACACAGTGTTAACCCTCAAACTGCCTGATTACTTGTTGCATACTCTGCAAAGACTGTCTGCACAGTGTTAACCCTCAAACTACCTGATTACATGTTGTTAACTCTGCAAGTTCTGACTACACCGTGTTAACCCTCAAACTGCCTGATTACCTGTTGCATACTCTGCAAAGACTATCTACACAGTGTTTACCCTCAAACTGCCTGATAACAAATTACCTACTCCTGCATTATTAACTGTTTCCTGTTTTACCCTTCTTCTGTCTGAGTATAAGTGGACTATCCCTGCTCTCCTGATTCTGTGGAAGACATTTCCTGAAACCAGTTCCTTATTCAGAAGTCTATCTGGCTGATATCTTGAATTACTTTGGGCACAGGCTAACCCTGCTCCATATCGTGAGTAAATTGTTTTTTGGAGGTTGTTGTGGGGTCACGTCCTGGATTAAACTCAGAGTGCAAGGGTGTTGATTAAGTTCGCCCTAGCATTTGGGTCTTCTTCTGGAAATTTCCTAACCTGACAGTACAAACGGGCCATAATATGGACCCTGATGAGTTATCCAGGGCTGTGGCTCTACAAGGACAAATTCTAGGAAATCATTCTGCTCATTTGCAATCTTTCGATTCCAAGCTTGACCAGATTACTGCTCTGCTACATAACCTCTCCGCTCCTTCTCAAGCTACGGAGACTCCTGCTGCCACTGCTACTAGCACCAATGCTGTCTTTAATCCACCTCAACCTGTTGGACAGAATATACCACGAATCCCACTTCCAGATAAATATGACGGTAATCCTGAAGAATGCCGTGTATTCCTTAATCAGTGTCGTTTACACTTCAGAAACAATCCTCAAGTTTTTTCCAATTCTACTTCCAAAATCACCTTTATTATTTCCCTCATGAAGGTTAAGGCTCTAGCCTGGGTGTCCCCTCTTTTAGAGAAGAATGATCCGTTACTACAGGATGTGGAATTATTTGTGTCCATTTTTTCTTCTGTTTTTGACAAGCCTGGGAGGGCTGCAGCTGCTGAGGCAGGATTGTTGGATCTGAGACAGGGATCCCTTTCGGTAGCTCAATATGCTATTGAATTAAGGATTTTAGCAGCAGAAACTGATTTTTACAAGTTCATCCTTTGCGAACGCCTTAAGGATGAACTTGTATTTTGGGAACTCCCTGATTCATTGGAGGGTCTTATCAATTTATGTATTACTCTTGAAGCCCGGCATTCTGAACGTCTTCAGGAGAGAGATAGGAATCGGAGATCCTTTGTTAAATCTTCTTTTCGTCCTCCTATTCAAACCTCAAGTCTTTCTAATAATAATTCCCAATCTCCTGAGTCTGTGGAACCCATGGAAGTAGGAGCTATTAAATTGTCAGAAGCTGAACGCCATAGAAGGCGTACTCTTGGGTTATGTCTGTATTGTGGTACCAAAGGACATTTACTGAAGGACTGTCCTATCCGGCCAGTAAAAGCCAAGGCTTAACTTTTGATAGAGGGACAGAGTTAAGCCAGAATCCCATGTCTTCCCTCAATTCTAAACTTTTTGTTCCTGTAACTATCTCTTTTGGAAACACCAAGTTTCGAGCTCAAGCTCTCATCGATTCTGGAGCTGCTGGAGTATTCATTGATTCAAACTTTGCTGACTCTCTCAGGATTCCTCTTCAAGCCAAGAAACAGTAAGTTAAGGTAACTACTGTCAGTGGACAGCCTCTAGGTTCTGGTATCATACAACATTCTACCATTCCTCTTCTTTTGACTGTGGGTATACTTCATTCTGAAATTATTCATTTTGATGTCATCTCTTCTCCCCACATACCATTGATTCTGGGGTTACCTTGGTTGCAGCTTCATGATCCAGTTTTCTCATGGTCTAAAGGAGAACTTATATCCTGGGGAACTACCTGTTTCAAACATTGCCTGCAAAATCCCTCTAAACCATCTTGTCCTGTCGTAGCTATGGTGGAAGTTCCTGAATCATTGCCTAATTACTATCATGCCTTTTGTGATGTGTTTTCTAAAAAAGAGGCTGAGACGTTACCTCCACACCGGATATTTGACTGTGCTATTGAATTGTATTCAGGGGCTCCTCTACCTAAGGGAAGGACCTATCCCCTCTCTCGTCAAGAAAATGTCTCTCTCGAGGAATACATAAAGGACAACTTAGCCAGAGGATTTATTCGTCCTTCCTCTTCACCTGTGGGTGCAGGTTTTTTCTTCATTGGGAAAAAAGATGGAGGTCTTCGTCCCTGTATTGATTATCGAGCCTTGAATCAGATTACTGTCAAAAACAGCTATCCTCTGCCGCTCATTTCTGAGTTATTCGATCGTCTTCAAGGTGCTTCTATTTTTTCCAAGTTAGATCTCCGTGGGGCCTACAATCTGGTCAGAATCCGTAAAGGAGACGAATGGAAGATGGCATTTAACACTAGATTTGGCACTACGAGTATCTGGTAATGCCATTCGGATTGTGCAATGCACCAGCAGTATTTCAGCACTTTGTTAACGAAATCTTCAGAGATTATCTAAATCAATTTGTTATCATTTACCTCGATGACATTCTGATCTATTCGAAAACATTACAGGAACATGTACATCATGTAAGACTGGTACTTCAGAGGTTACGAGACAATTCCCTGTTCGCTAAATTGGAGAAATGCTCTTTTCATCAGAGTTCCATCCACTTTTTGGGGTATATCATTTCTGAATCAGGTTTTGAGATGGATCCTGCTAAACTGTCGGCTATCAAGGACTGGCCCAGACCAACTACTCTCAAATCCCTGCAGAGGTTTCTTGGCTTTGCCAATTACTATAGAAAGTTTATAAAGAACTTTGCTGACATCACGTCTGCACTCACTTCTCTTACTAAGAAAGGGCAAAATTGTAAGAACTGGTCTTCTTCGGCAGTACAGGCTTTTGAAATGCTAAAATCAGCATTTTCTTCTGCACCTCTTCTCAGTCATCCAATTCCTGATCTCCAGTTTATTTTGGAGGTTGACGCTTCCTTTATAGCAGCTGGAGCTGTTCTCTCCCAACGTGATCCAACTACCAGCAAGATACATCCTGTGGCGTTCTTTTCGAAAAAATTCAATCCTGCCGAGTTAAATTATGATGTGGGCAATAAGGAGCTTTTGGCTATAAAATTAGCTTTGGATGAATGGAGGCATTGGTTAGAGGGTACTAGTAAACCTTTTTTCATTCTGACAGATCACAAGAATCTTTTATACCTCCAAACAGCTACACGTCTCAATCCTCGTCAGGCTCGGTGGGCCTTGTTCTTCTCCAGGTTTAATTTTGTACTTTCCTATGTTCCTGGTTCAAAAAATTCCAAGGCAGATGCTTTATCTAGGCAGTTCCAATCTTCTGAACCTTCTCCATTGGATTCAGAACCTATACTACGTCCAGTCAAAGTTTTGGCTCAAGTATCCTCTTTTCCAGTACAGGCTTTACATGCTGCTCAAGTCCGGGTACCATCTTCTTGCAAACTACCTTCTGGTATCCTGTATGTACCCAAAGGATTACGTCTTAAGCTTCTACGTTGGGCTCATGACAACATTTCAGCAGGTCATCCTGGAATAACCAATACATTGTGGAAACTGAAGCAGCATGTTTGGTGGTCCACTATGAGGAGGGATGTTAAGGATTATATTGCTGCTTGTAGTTCTTGTGCTTCGAACAAACAATCTTCTCATCGACCGCTTGGTCTATTACACCCTCTTCCTATTCCTCATTACCCTTGGTCTCACTTATCCATGGACTTTGTTACAGATCTTCCTGTTTCTGCTGGAAATACGACCATTTGGGTAGTGGTGGATCGGTTCTCCAAGTCTGCTCACTTCATACCTCTTCCAGGCTTGCCTTCAGCTCAAAGACTTTCTGAACTCTTTGTTCTACATATATCTCGTTTACATGGTTTTCCCACTGATATAGTCTCAGATCGTGGAGTCCAATTTGTTTCCAAATTTTGAAGGTCTTTTTGTAAGCACTTCGGAATCAACATATCTCTTTCTACTGCACACCATCCTCAATCCAACGGACAGACTGAGCGTGTAAATCAAGCCTTGGAATCTTTTCTTAGACATTATGTAGACCATCACCACTCCAACTGGTCTCAGTTATTGCCTTTGGCGGAATTAGCTCACAACTCACGCTATAACGCCTCATTACAGACCTCTCCCTTTAAGGCAGCTTATGGATTTGAACCTAGAACCTTTCCTATGATTACCAGTTCTACTGAAGTCCCTGGAGCAGATCGTATAGTGAAAAATCTCAGTAATCACTGGCAACTCATTCGTCAAAATCTACTCTCTTCTTCCATAAGACATAAGAAATATGCTGATCGCAGAAGGTGCAAGGCTCCTTTACTTCGTACTGGAGACAGAGTATTTTTATCCACCAGATTCATACGTCTAAAACAACCTTGTACCAAGTTGGGTCCTAAGTACATTGGACCTTTTCAAATTGTTTCCAGAGTTTGTTCTTCTGCATACCGCCTGGCCTTACCCTAGACTCTCAAGATCCATCCAGTGTTTCATGTCTCCCTACTCAAGCCAGTCATCTACAATTGGTACTCTATCAAGAGTAAACCACCTCCTCCACTTTCCGTAGAGGGAACTTCTGAGTTTGAAGTCAGCCAGATTCTCGATTCCAAGCTACGGGGCAATCGGCTGTACTACCTGGTCCATTGGAAGGGCTATCCTATCTCTGAATGATCTTGGGAACCGGCCTCTCATGTTCATGCTCCAGCTCTTGTCAAGTCTTTTCACAAGAAATACCCTGCCAGGCCCGGTCGGGTCCCCCGGAGGGGTCCTTGAGGAGGGGGCACTGTCACGCTCAGCTGCTGGGAAGCTCTGCAGTCCTCTCTGTGTGCTTGATTGACAGGTGTCTGAGCCACCCCTTCCTGATGATGTCACAACCAGGCTTTTTATTTCGGGCTTCCTGTTTCTCCAGTGCCCGTTTGTTTGTTTAACTTTGTGGCTTCTGTGGTGAATTCACTGTGGAATCTCTCTAACTGCTGCTTTTCTGTTGCCAATCTCTTCAATGACTTACTATGCTGGATTAACCTTCAACCTCCTGATTACCTGTCTCCAAACAATGCAAGTACTGTTTGTTTTGTGAAACTTTCAAACTGCCTGATTACTTGTTGCATACTCTGCAAAGACTGTCTGCACAGTGTTAAACCTCAAACTGCCTGTTTACCTATTGCATACTCTGCAAAGACTGTCTGCACAGTGTTAACCCTCAAACTACCTGATTACATGTTGTTAACTCTGCAAGTTCTGACTACACAGTGTTAACCCTCAAACTGCCTGATTACCTGTTGCATACTCTGCAAAGACTATCTACACAGTGTTAACCTCAAACTGCCTGTTTACCTATTGCATACTCTGCAAAGACTATCTACACAGTGTTAACCCTCAAACTGCCTGATTACTTGTTGCATACTCTGCAAAGACTGTCTGCACAGTGTTAACCCTCAAACTACCTGATTACATGTTGTTAACTCTGCAAGTTCTGACTACACCGTGTTAACCCTCAAACTGCCTGATTACCTGTTGCATACTCTGCAAAGACTATCTACACAGTGTTTACCCTCAAACTGCCTGATAACAAATTACCTACTCCTGCATTATTAACTGTTTCCTGTTTTACCCTTCTTCTGTCTGAGTATAAGTGGACTATCCCTGCTCTCCTGATTCTGCGGAAGACATTTCCTGAAACCAGTTCCTTATTCAGAAGTCTATCTGGCTGATATCTTGAATTACTTTGGGCACAGGCTAACCCTGCTCCATATCGTGAGTAAATTGTTTTTTGGAGGTTGTCGTGGGGTCACGTCCTGGATTAAACTCAGAGTGCAAGGGTGTTGATTAAGTTCGCCCTAGCATTTGGGTCTTCTTCTGGACATTTCCTAACCTGACAACTATCTCTTTCTTTCCAAGGTAACAATTTATTTTGTTCTCAGTTGGATTAAATTATTTCAACTATCACTGGGGGAAGGGAGTTTTTTTGCCTAAGGATAAAAGATATAAGGGTAAATCTAAAGCTTCTAATCATTTTTGTTCTTTTCGACAGAATAAGGAACAGAAAACCAATCCTTTCTCTAAAGACTCTGGTTCCAATTGGAAACCTTCTTCAAGTTGGAATAAATCCAAGCCTTTTAAGAAACCAAATCCAGCCCCCAATTCTGCATGAAGGTTCGGCCCTCGATCAAGTTCAGCTGGTGGGGGGCAGATTGAAATTATTCCAAGACATTTGGGCAGATTCTATTCAAAATCAGTGGATTCAGAGTATTTTCTCTCAAGGGTTGTCGAATAGGATTCAGAGTAAGACCTCCTGTGAGAAGATTCTTTCTCTCTCATGTTCCATCAAATCCGTTGAAGGCTCAGGCTTTTCTGAAGTGTGTTTCAGATCTAGAGCTTTCAGGGGTAATAATTCCAGTTCCGTTTCAGGAACAGGGTCTGGAAGTTTATTCAAATCAATTCATTGATCCAAAGAAAGAGCGTTCATTCTGGCCAGTTCTAGATCTAAAGTTTTTTAATCATTTTGTAAGAGTCCCAACTTTAAAGATGGTGACTAAGAGGACTATTTTGCCTTTTGTTCAGCAAGGTCATTATATGTCCACGATAGACTTACAGGATGCATATCTTCACATTCTGATTCATCCAGGCCACTATCAGTTTCTGAGATTCTCTTTTCTAGACAAGCATGACCAATTTGTTGCTCATCCATTTAGCCTAGCAACAGCTCCAATGATCTCGGTGCCCTTCTATCTGTAATCAGAGAGCAGGGTATTGCGGTGTTTCCTTATTTGGATGATATCTTGGTACTAGCTCAGTCTTTACATTCTCTCACATGAATCAACTAGTGTTGTTTCTTCAAAGACATGGCTGGAGGATAAATTTACCAAAGAGTTTCTTGATTTCTCAGACAAGGGTCACTTTTTAAGGTTTCCAGATAAATTCAGTGTCCATGACTCTGTCTTGAACAGACAAGAGACAAATTAAATTGGTTTCAGCTTGTCGAAACCTTCTGTCTCAATCATTTCCTTCAGTGGCTATGTGCATGGAAGTTTTAGGTCTCATGACTGCAGCATCGGACGCGATCCCCTTTACTCATTTTCCTATGAGACCTCTACAGCTTTGTATGCTAAAATCCCAACATTCAACTCTCTCTGACTTGATGGTTAGACCATCATTGTATAGTTCAAGGGGCTATTTTTGTTCGTCCTACCTGGACTGTGATCACTACAGATGCAAGTCTTTCAGGTTGGGGAGCTGTCTGGGGATCTCTGACAGCACAAGGGGCGAGGTTACCAATCAATATTTTAGAACTATGCTATTGTCAGGGCTCTTTAGGTTTTTACTCTGTTAAAGAGAGAACCATTCATTTGTTTTCAGATGGGCAATATCACAACTGTGGCATATGTCAATCATCAGGGTGGGACTCACAGTCCCCTAGCTATGAAAGAAGTATCTTGGATACTTTCTTGGGTGGAATCCAGCTCTTATCTAATTACAATTGGGAAGCGGATTATCTCAGCCATCAGAGCTTACATCCGGGGAAGTAGTCTCTCCATCCAGATGTATTTTGTCAGATTGTACAGATGTGGTGTCTTCCAGAAATAGATCTGATGGCTTCTTATCTAAACAAGAAACTTCCCGGGCACCTATCCAGGTCCAGGGATCCTCAGGCAGAAATGGTGGATGCTTTTACAGTTTCTTGGTTTTACCAACCTGCTTATATCTTTCCCCCTCTAGTTCTTTCTCCAAGAGTGATCTCTAAGATCATTATGGAACAATCATATGTGTTTCTGATAGCACCAGTGTTGCCTCACAGGTTTTGGTATTCGGATCTTGTCCGGATGTCCAGTTGCCAGTCTTGGCCACTTCCTTTAAGACCAGACCTTCTGTCTCAAGGGCCATTTTTCCATCAGGATCTCAAATTGTTAAATGTGAAGGTACAGAAATTGAATGCTTAGTGCTTAGTCATAGAGGTTTCTCTGACTGATTAATACTTTGCTACAGGCTCGTAAGTCTGTTTCAAGAAAGATTTATTATTGAGTTTGGAAGACCTATATTTCATGGTGTTCTTCTCATAAATTCTCCCGGCATTCTTTTAGAATTCCTAGAATTTTACAGTTTCTTCAGGATGGTTTGGATAAAGGTTTGTCTGCAAGTACTTTGAAGGGACAAATCTCTGCTCTTTTTGTTTTATTTCATAGAAAATTGCTAAGCTTCCTAATATTCAGTGTTTTGTACAGGCTTTGGTTCATATCAAGCCTGTTATTAAATCAATCTCTCCTCCTTGGAGTCTTAACTTGGTTTTGAAGACTTTGCAGACTCCTCCTTTTGAGCATATGCATTCTTTGGATATTAAACTACTTTCTTGGAAAGTGTTGTTTCTTTTGGCTATGTCTTCAGCTAGAAGAGTTTCCTAATTGTCTGCTCTCTCTTGTGAGTCTCCTTTTTTTTATTTTTCATCAGGATAAGGCTGTTTTGTGGACTTTGTTTAAATTTCTTCCTAAGGTTGTGAATTCTAACAACATTAGTAGGGAAATTGTTGTTCCTTCCTTGTGCCCTAATCCCAAGAATACTCTTGAAAGATCTTTACATTCTTTGGATGTTGTAAGAGCTTTGAAATATTATGTTGAAGCTACTAAAGATTCCAGGAAGACTTCTAATCTATTTGTTGTCTTCTCTGGTTCTAGAAAAGATCAGACAGCTTCTGCCTTTTCTTTGGCATCTTGGTTAAAGCTTTTGATTCATAAAGCTTATTTGGAGGCGGGACAGTCCCCGCCTCATGGGATCACAGTTCATTCTACTAGATCAGTCTCCACTTCTTGGGCTTTTAAGAATGAAGCTTCAGTTGATCAGGTTTGCAAAGGAGCAACTTGGTCTTCTTTGCAAACATTTACAAAATGTTACCATTTTGATGTATTTGCTTCTTCTGAAGCAGTTTTTTGGTAGAAAAGTTATTCAGGCAGCTGTTTCAGTTTGATTCTTCTGCTTATGTTTTAAGTTTTTTTTCTTTACATTTATGAGAAAAACCTTTTTTGTGGATTTAATTTTTTCAGTTTAAAATGGTTGTTTTTTTATTATATCCCTCCCTTTCTAGTGACTCTTCTGTGGACTTCCACATCTTGGGTATTTCTATCCGATACGTCACTAGCTCATGGAGTCTTGCCAATTACATGAAAAAACACATAATTACCTGAAAAATTATTTTTTTTCATATTGGCAAGAGTCCATGAGACCTACCTTTTTTCTGGTGGTTATGATTTTTTGCATAAAAGCACAATTATTTTTCCAGTTCCTCTTTTTTGTATGTTTTTTTACTCCTTATTTTATCACCCCTCTACTTGGCTATTCGTTAAACTGAATTGTGGGTGTGGTGAGGGGTGTATTTATGGGCATTTTGAGGTTTGGGAAACTTTGCCCCTCCTGGTAGGATTGTATATCCTGTACATCACTAGCTCATGGACTCTTGCCAACATGAACGAAATTAATTTATCAGGTAATTTCTTACATAAATTATGCTTTTCTGGTCCGATGAGTTAACATTTTAAATAGTTTTTGGAAAAAAACCCATCTGTTGTGTTATCTGGGCCAAGGAGGAAAATTACCATCCAAGCTGTTATCAGAGTCAGGTCCAAAAGCCAGTGACTGTCATGGTATGGGGGTGTGTCAGTGCCCAGCCATAACATGTGTAACAAGCGGGCACGATTAATTCAGAAAGAAAAGTATACATTTTAAAGCAACATATGCTGCCATCCAGACATAGTCTTTTTCAGGGACGTCTCTGCATTTTCCAGCAGGACAACACCAAACCATATTTTGCCCGGATTACATGGGCATGGTTGCATATAAGCAGAGGAGAGGGTGTGGTTGCTAGCATGGCCTGTCTGCATTCCTGACCTGTCTCAGATTGAGAATGTGTGGTGCATTATAAAGCGCAAAATAAGGCAACAAAGTTCCTGTACAATTGGGCAGCTAAAGACTAGCATAATTGATGAATGGGGGAAAATTTTGCTTGCTAAACATAACCAACTGGTGTCTTCAGTGCCCACACGCTTAATAAGTGTTATTAAAAGAAAAGGTGATGTTACATAGTGATAAACAGTCAATTGTCCCAACTTTTTTGGAACATGTTGCAGTCATGAGATTTGAAATGAGTGTATATTTTAAAAAATACCTGAAATTCACAAAGTAAAACATCAAATAATGTGTTAATTTTCACCTAGATTATGAGTTTTGTGCTAAACAGGGTGCGAAATGAATTGCGTTATTTCACCCCCATAGCGATGCCATTACAAGTTTCTGAAAAGCCTCCTTGTGCGTGCGATATGGTGGCGTTAAGATCCATACCGCACAAAAGCCAAGGGCTGACAATACGTGCTCGTGCACACTTTCCCCATAGACATCAATGGGAAGAGAGATTTTAGAAAGAACCTAACACCTGAAGTGCGGAATGTCGATCGACGTAACGCAACCCCATTGATGTTTGTGGGGGAAAAAAGTTACATTTAAACCTAACACCCTAACATAAACTCTAAAACCAATACAACAAGCGCCTGCTGAAAAATGACCCTTTGCTCGGATGTGTTGACCCCTAGTGGTCAACGGGAAAAGATAAGACTAAAAGAAATATCAGAGCGCCAACTGAGGAAGGCAGGGTCCCCTAATCATAAAATAATTATTGGTACAAGTTGGGTACAAGTGTATTTATTACAACACAATCGTAACAATAATAATGGTCTCCAACTGCGATTTCTAAGTATCTGGTAATACAGCTAAAATAATCACATTAAAACCCAATATTGTGTTTAAACAACATTGGATACCAAAATAGCATATATAATATAAACATAAAATATAATTATAAAATTTAATTATAAAATCACAATTCTCTGGATATTGATTAAAAGCTTAATACCCTCATGGATCCATGTTAACAATCTAAAGCATGCTTTTAACATACAGTGGAGTGGCAATAATCAATATATTAGTTTTAAACAGAAATAGATGATATAACCTGTTTTCCAAAATAGGAACCTTCCAGGTCTGATCAATAAAAAACAGTAGCTGGATAAAATCTCCTTTGATAGGAACTATTGGATGTATATTATTTTAAACAAAAATGGATGATATAACCTGTTTTCCAAAATAGGAACCTTCCAGGTCTGATCAATAAAACAGTAAACAAGTACACCTTAACTGCTGATACTCGTTAGCGGTCAGGATATAGCTGAATAAAATCTCCTTTGATAGGAACTAATATGGATTGGATCGATATTATAAAATACAAGTGCTTGGGTGTAGTGGTAGTAAAAATTACTTCCTAAGTGGTGCACAAATTGTGAAACAATATGTGAAACAATATGGTGAAAAGACAATCACAGGTGTAAATATTGAAGTGACAAAATCCAGTGTTACAGAAAAGGAAAACAACAATCACAGTTAAACAACAATCACAGTGATAAGAATAATCCGGAGTTGGATCTCAATCCTCAATGAGACCAATACTTGGTATTACAACATCAAATTAAAAAAAGAAAAAAATGACTAGTGATTGGTCTTAAATAAGTGTTCCTTCCAAAATTGCTTTTAAAATTTCTTTTTAAGTGACAGACCAAACGAAAAAAAGTGAGTAAATGTGTGCAATACTGGACAACTTTTAAATTCCCACAGTTAATATGCCACAGTCAATGTTTTAAAATCCTCACGGTCCTATGTGTGCGAACATTTTCCTATCAGCCCTGGGTCCTTTGGCTCCCAAGCGTCCGGTCCCTTAGCCCTTTCGAGCCTTTGTCCCTCTGCTTGTTAGCTCACGGTCCCCCTGCCAAAAGAATTTAAAATAGTGTAGATTGCTAAAAAATTTATGTGTATCAGAATCAAACTTACCAGCCAACGCGTTTCGGTCAAGTAGTGACCTTTCTCAAGACTGGTTTTAACTGTTTAGACTGTGAGTTTAAATACCCTGTCAGTAGTGACCCTTGCGTCAAACCGGAAGTGTTTGGTTGAACCACCGTTTGTAATATATTTATTCCTATTTCATGTTTTCCTAACTATAGGAGCTTATGTGGTCCTACTCCTACTTGTATTGGACTCAATTTATAGAGATCATGTTTAAAAATCTTTGTTTCGATAGCTTTATCGCAACCCGATTTTTATTCATTTTGATTGTTTGTTCTGATTACTTCCAACCTTTAGGTGATTGGCTACCCATGGGGGTGTGTGACACATACGTCTCCTTATTGGATTTTAAGCATTGTGTATGTCCTTATACTTTCCCATAATCGGCCGATATTCTAACTTTGTTATGGTCTATTCAGACGTGTCGCTACAGGGGAAACTGACATTTTATATCGATCATAAGTTTGTTTCCTCATTTGCGATCTGTGTCATGTCTCACTACATGATTACTGATATCCTAATTTTCTGATGTGGTCCATTTACACTAACTGTATTTTGTGAGGAGATTTTGGGAGAATGGATATACTCTTTAATGCCGTAAAGCTACGGGTTTGCCATAGTTTCCTTCTATTACATATACTTTGAACCTCATAGTCCTACATATAATTTAAAACTTTTAGTCTTGGTGACTATTCTGGATCAAAGTAGAAATCATGAAAAAAAATCTTTGTTTCGATAGCTCTATCACAGCCCGATTTTTATTCATTTTGATTGTTTTTTCTGATTTCTTCCAACCCTTAGGTGATTGGCTGCCCCTAGGGGTGTGTTACTCCTACGCCTCCTTATTGGATATTAAGCATTGTGTGTGTCCTTATACTTCCCCATAATCGGCCGATATTCTAACTTTTTGTCTATTCAGACGTGTCGCTACAGGGGAAACTGACTTTTTTTATCCATAAGTCTGTTCCCTCATTTGCGATCTATGTCACGTCTTACTACATAATTAATGAATGATATCATCCATAAGTCTATTTCCTCATTTTTGATCTGTGTCACGTCTCACTACATAGTTGATGATATCCTAATTTGCCGATGTTGTCCATTTACACTAACTGTATTTTGTGAGGAGATTTTTATCTGGGGGAAGAGATATACTTTTTAGTCCCGTAAACATACGGGTTTACCATAGTTTCCTTATATTACATAGCTTTGACCCTCTTAGTCCTACATATAATTTAAAACTTTTAGTCTTAGTGACCATTCTGGATCAAAGTAAATGAATTTGTCGCTGTCAGGAATATATTAGATTTTATATTTGCCAATTGTTTAATTTATAGGTCCTCTCAGCTTCAACCTTTTCAGATTGCTGAGTGTTTTTATTTTTTATATTCTATATGGAGAACCTCTAGGTTCATTCTCTAATTTTCAAAACAAAAATGTGATTTGTATAATATGGTCAATGTTCCTATAATCAACTAATGGGAGTATTAATAAAAAATTTTAATCCTTCAACGAATGGATGGGAGGTTTTTTTAAAAAAGGGGGGGCTCCTCCAGTTTAGCTTTTATTTCTAACTACTATTTATATATATAATCTAACCTCATCATTGGATTCATGTATACTAGTGCATTCTCATGCTTTAAGTGAACTGGATATAGTTCATATATTCATATTTATAGAAGACAAAAACAAGTGGAAAAAAGATTTAAATTACCCTTTTCATTTTTGGAGTGCTTTATGTTGGTCTTAGTGTGTAGGTTCTTAATGTTTGTAATTATGGGCAATATTTATCAATTTTCCTCTCGTTCATTTCCTCATGAATTGGCAACACATAAAATTTAAGTTGTACAATAAGCTATACCAAAGATATCTTAAGAAATTACACACATTTTATTTCAGCTCAAACAGCCCCATTGTTTCCTATGGGGGAATCGTGCACGAGCACGTTTTTGAGGCTGGCCGCGTCCGTAAGCAACTCTGGTATCGAGAGTTGAAGCTGCGTTAAATATGCTCTACGCTCCTTTTTTGGAGCCTAACGCAGCCTTTATGTGGACTCTCAATACCAGAGTTATTTTTATGGTGCGGCCAGAAAAAAGCCGGCGTTAGCTACGCGGGTCCTTACCGACAAAACTCTAAATCTAGCCGTATGATTTTTTTTTTTATCAAAAATAAAAACACTTACACCTAATCTAATAGATCTATATGAATACCCCATAAATAAAAACACCCCCTAGCCTACAATAAACTACCAATAACCCTTAAAAGGGCCTTTTGTAGGGCATTGCCCTAAATAAATCAGCTCTTTTACCTGTACAGGCTAAAATGCTTGCGGTACGGCTATACCAACACAACTCCCAATAGTGAGGTCCTGCTTTTACGCTGAAATTGACATTTTTTCAGCATTAAAAGCTGCAACGCAAAATTAGTAATCTAGGTGAATGTGTTTTCAATATAGTACAGAGTGAATTGAATTTTCAAATGACTCTTTGTTTTTTTGCATTTTCCATACTGTCTCAACTTTTTGTAATTGGGGTTGTAGATTAAGTAAAAAAATATATGTGTATATTAAAACAAATGTTATGGAAATATTTACAGTATGTACACAGTATAACACTTTATTAAATTTGAATATTGCATAAATATGCTTATTTGTGTTTTCATCTACTTAACTGCAATGTGCTCCAATGCACTTATACACATGTCTATATATATGTACATAAGCATTTATTTGTTTATATGTGTATACATCTGTAAATACATATATACACATATTAATATATAAATACATATGTGTGTGTATATATATATATATATATATATATATATAATCCAATTAGCACGTGTTCTAGCACTCCAGCTTCAACTAATAATGAAGCACCTGGGTGCAATCTTCAATGGATTGTAAACAAGAGCAAGGAAAGGGAGGGCACTCTCAGGATTTATATACATCAAAGTTAGTTTATTGTTTATAACAACAATGTTAGAAAGTCATAAGGATAGGTCGACGTTTCGGCTTACATAGAAGCCTTCATCAAAACAGATGAACAACTCACAACAGCGACTAGCAGCCGCACACAACACCACTGGCAAAACAGTTGTGTGCCGGTGGTGTTGTGTGCGGCTGCTAGTCGCCGTTGTGAGTTGTTCATATGTCTTGATGAAGGCTTCTATGTAAGCCGAAACGTCGACCTTTCCTTATGACTTTCTAACGTTGTTGTCATAAACAATAAACTAACTTTGATGTATATAAATCCTGAGAGTGTCCTCCCTTTCCAAGCTCTTATATATATATATATAAATATATATATACAGGGAGTGCAGAATTATTAGGTAAGTTGTATTTTTGAGGATTAATTTTATTATTGAACAACAACCATGTTCTCAATGAACCCAAAAAACTCATTAATATCAAAGCTGAATATTTTTGGAAGTAGTTTTTAGTTTGTTTTTAGTTTTAGCTATTTTAGGGGGATATCTGTGTGTGCAGGTGACTATTACTGTGCATAATTATTAGGCAACTTAACAAAAAACAAATATATACCCATTTCAATTATTTATTTTTACCAGTGAAACCAATATAACATCTCAACATTCACAAATATACATTTCTGACATTCAAAAACAAAACAAAAACAAATCAGTGACCAATATAGCCACCTTTCTTTGCAAGGACACTCAAAAGCCTGCCATCCATGGATTCTGTCAGTGTTTTGATCTGTTCACCATCAACATTGCGTGCAGCAGCAACCACAGCCTCCCAGACACTGTTCAGAGAGGTGTACTGTTTTCCCTCCTTGTAAATCTCACATTTGATGATGGACCACAGGTTCTCAATGGGGTTCAGATCAGGTGAACAAGGAGGCCATGTCATTAGATTTTCTTCTTTTATACCCTTTCTTGCCAGCCACGCTGTGGAGTACTTGGACGCGTGTGATGGAGCATTGTCCTGCATGAAAATCATGTTTTTCTTGAAGGATGCAGACTTCTTCCTGTACCACTGCTTGAAGAAGGTGTCTTCCAGAAACTGGCAGTAGGACTGGGAGTTGAGCTTGACTCCATCCTCAACCCGAAAAGGCCCCACAAGCTCATCTTTGATGATACCAGCCCAAACCAGTACTCCACCTCCACCTTGCTGGCGCCTGAGTCGGACTGGAGCTCTCTGCCCTTTAACAATCCAGCCACGGGGCCATCCATCTGGCCCATCAAGACTCACTCTCATTTCATCAGTCCATAAAACCTTAGAAAAATCAGTCTTGAGATATTTCTTGGCCCAGTCTTGACGTTTCAGCTTGTGTGTCTTGTTCAGTGGTGGTCGTCTTTCAGCCTTTCTTACCTTGGCCATGTCTCTGAGTATTGCACACCTTGTGCTTTTGGGCACTCCAGTGATGTTGCAGCTCTGAAATATGGCCAAACTGGTGGCAAGTGGCATCTTGGCAGCTGCACGCTTGACTTTTCTCAGTTCATGGGCAGTTATTTTGCGCCTTGGTTTTTCCACACGCTTCTTGCGACCCTGTTGACTATTTTGAATGAAACGCTTGATTGTTTGATGATCACGCTTCAGAAGCTTTGCAATTTTAAGAGTGCTGCATCCCTCTGCAAGATATCTCACTATTTTTGACTTTTCTGAGCCTGTCAAGTCCTTCTTTTGACCCATTTTGCCAAAGGAAAGGAAGTTGCCTAATAATTATGCACACCTGATATAGGGTGTTGATGTCATTAGACCTCACCCCTTCTCATTACAGAGATGCACATCACCTAATATGCTTAATTGGTAGTAGGCTTTCGAGCCTATACAGCTTGGAGTAAGACAACATGCATAAAGAGGATGATGTGGTCAAAATACTCATTTGCCTAATAATTCTGCACTCACTGTATATATATATATATATATATATATATATATATATATATATATATATATATATATATATACAGTATATAATATATATATATATATATATATATATATATATATATATATATATATATATATATATATATATATATATATATACAGTATATATATATATATATATATATATATATACATATATATATATATATATATATATATATATATATATATATATATATATATATATATATATATATATATTCACACACATATATGTATCTCTATGTTAAAGCCTTTTGCCTGTTTTTTTTTTTGTTTTTTTTCTTATCTTTTTGTTTTTTCTAATATCTTTTTGGGCAATATTTTATTTGAATAATTTTTAATAGGTTGTATTTTTATGAGTGTAAGTGTACTTTGTAATGCATTTTTAATGTGTTTTGTGCAACTTTTTGTTTTGCAAAACAGTTAACCAGAACTCTAAAGTCACAGTAATCATTTTAGCAATTGCGTTTACTTTCAGCTTGTAATACCAGTGGTAAGGCTGACGAACGCAAACCCCCCGCTATAAACTTTTTTTAGCTCAAACTCAAACGTTTGCCCTCCACTTGTAATCTGGCTATGTGGGGTAATTTAACCTTTATTAAAATGCTTTTCGGAGAGTGAGATTGTGGAATGATTTTTTTTGTATTGTATTTTATTTATTATTGATTTTAAAGCCCTACATTTCTTCATGTATCCATTTTTACCTTTGGAACTATATTTCTCATTAAAAGAGTTTACTAATTTTGTTTATGTGAGAGAGAGATACTCACTTTACTTTATAGTGCTCAGTTAAATAAGATAATTAGTTCTTTCCATGCTGGAGAGTTTTATAGAATCAGGCCCTATGAGTCTAATAAAAATGGCTGCCTTCTGGAAGTGTAGATTGATAACATATATTGAATAATTAGTGTATGTTACAATGGGCAGCAGATAAATCTCAGTGATGATGATGATAAATATGGATATAACAGAGCATTTTATATATTATATCATTTACTAGTCCTAAAGCAGTGTACATGGGCCATTTTTTTTAGTACAGCAGTGCCACCCCTTGCTCTCTCTCTCCCCCTCTCTTTTCCTATCTCTCTCTCCCCCTCTCTTATGTGCTCTCTCTCCCCCCCCCTCTCTTATGCACTCTCTATCCCCTTCACTTTTGCCCTCTCTCTCTCTCTCTCTCTCTCTCTCTCTCTCTCTCCCCTTCTCTTTTGCTCTCTCTCCCCCCTCTATTTTGCTCTCTCTCCCCCCTCTCTTGCTCTCTCTTTCCCCCCTTTCTTTTAAGATCTCTCCCCCTCTCTTTTACTCTCTCTCTCCCCTCTCTTTTGCTCTCTCTCTCCCCCCTCTCTTTTGCTCTCTCTGTCTATTTCTCTCTTTTGCTCTCTCTCTCTCGCTCTTTCCTCCCTCTCTTTTGCTCTCTCTCTCTTTCCCCCCACTCTTTTGCTCTCTCTCTCCCCCCTTCTCTTTTGCTCTCTACCCCTCTCCCCCCTCTCTTTTGCTCTCTCTCCCCCCTCTCTTTTGCTCTCTCTCCCCCCTCTCTTTTGCTCTCTCTTCCCTCTCTTTTGCTCTCTCTCCCCCTGCTCATTTGCTCTCTCTTACCTCTCTTTTGCTCTCTCTCTCCACCATCTTTTGCTCTCCCCCCTTTTGCACTCTATCACCCCTTTTTAACTCTCCTCCCCCTCTTTTCCTCTCCCCCTTTTGCACTCTATCCCCCTTTTGCACTCTCCTTCCTCTCTTTTGTTTTCTCCCCCCCTCTTTTGTGCTCTTTCCGATCTCTCTTACTATCTCTCCCCTCTCTTTTGCTATCTCTCCCCTCTCTTTTGCTCTCTGTCTCCCCCCTCTTTTGCACTCTCTCAGGCTATGCCCACCCCATCTGACCATGCCCACTTGACCTGGTCCTGCCTGGCCATGTGCCATCATGGCACTTCCTCCGGCTACGCCCCCTCGTCATGACCGCTCTGGCCGACCATGCCCTGGCCATGCCTACTCGACCCATTTCCGTCTGGCCACACCCCATCACGGCACTCCTGCCGACCACGCCTCTCACCATGAATGCTCCACCTGACCATGCCCCAGCCACAACCCCAAAATGGCTGCTTCCGCACACCCTCTCTGATCTGCTGTCAGATCCTAAAGGCCAGGTATGTTTATCCTCAAGGTACTTCCACACAGGTGAAAAGGTTCCAGCAGTAAATGGATCGAGATAGAAAGTTTAAAAATTTCTTTATTAGTATCCGTAGAAAGTGTACTGTGAAGAATCACAGAAAAGACTTACAATGTCATAGCCAGTAAGCTTGTCAGCCCAAAAAGCTCTAAATCTAACAAACCAACATGTTTCGTGCCGGTACAGCACTTCGTCAGGGATAGTAAAGGGTTAACTGTTCACCTTTTAAATACATACCTGGTCCAATCTAAACTCAGCAGCTTTACTCTGTCCAATAAGGAACAGTTTACTAAATTTGAGTTGTGTGTCATACACTTGCTTCGTTTGCATGTTTAACCTGGACCAATGTTGCAACAACAGGTGTTCAGCATAAAAATAATTATTAGTTGTATGTACATTAAAAAACAACAAATCTGGAAACAAAAGTTCTATCAAAGGGTTTAACATTTGCACCAACTACTGATTTTTCATTGTTTGAAACTCTAATAGATGTAAATAAGTTTATACGAAATCTTACTTTAAAGAGGCATTTCAATACAGGCACACAAAATGAGTTTGAATGTGATACTAATGACACTGCAAACTCTGAAACACATTTAACCAATTTCAATAGCATTTCTAGTTTTGAAGAACAATGCAGTCTTATTGATCTAATGAGCCTCAATAGTGAAAGCTTTAGATATGACACCAGTGCACACATCATACCATCTATCAAAGTAAAAACAAAAAATTAAAAGTTTTATCCCATCCAGATGAGGGATGACCTAATAGAAGCATTTCACACTATAGTGGAAAAATAACTAACTGAGCTACATCAGAACATACACAAAAATAATAAAAAAAAGAAAATCAAAGGTGATAACCTCAGTAAACTAGAAAGAATGGCTTTGAACAAGCTAAGAAATAATGATAATCTAGTCATTACTAGTTCAGATAAAGGAGGCTCAGTTGTGGTCCAAAACAGAGACTGCTATATCAAAGACGCCATAAAACAACTTGATGATGTAGATACTTATAGTAGACTTAGTTTCAATCCAACTATAAAATTTCAACAAGACCTTGACAAATTTTTAAACCAATCTGTACACAGAGGTTTTATCACGAAAACTACAGCAGATAAACTTAAAGTGACACATCCACAGATTTCAGTTTTCAAACATATACCTAAAATACATAAGGATCCTAAGTTTCCCCCTGGCAGGCCCATCATTTCTGGTATTGGCACACTAGGGGAGAAATTAAGTGCCTTTATAGATGAACATTTACAACCTATTGTTAGCTCTACACCAGGTCATGTCAGGGACACTAAACATCTCCTGAATATGCTCGAACAGGTAGAAATGGATGACAATTGTATCCTTGTCTCTATTGATGTCTCTTCCCTGTATTCTTGCATCCCCCACAACCAAGGGTGTTATGCACTTCATAAAATGCTGAGAAGACACACCAATTATGATCTGGATTACATTGAATTTCTTATAGAGACAGTAGGTTATCTTCTAACTCATAATTATTTTTTGTTCTTGGGACAATATTATTTGCAAAAATGTGGTACAGCGATGGGGGCAAAATTTGCCCCCTCGTATGCAAATTTATACCTAAGTTTCTTTGAAATAATCAAAATCTATACTGATACAAATCCTTTCAAATCGTGCATAAAAGCATATTTTAGGTATATAGATGACCTGTTGGTCATTTGGAGAGGCACAGATACACAACTACAAAGCTTTTTGGAATATATAAATGATAACAACATGAATTTAAAATTTACACACAGCAGTTCCAAGATCCAATTAGCTTTTTTGGATGTTCTGCTTAAAGTTCATGCTAACAAAATAGAGACCGAAACTTATCGAAAGCCCATAGCAGGGAACACCATTCTTAGGGCAAATTCACATCATCCTGAACATCTAAAAAGAGGGATTCCTAAGGGCCAGTATATGCGCCTTCGTAGGAACTGTACCAATATATCACAGTACAAACAACAGGCTGAAGACCTTACGCAAAGATTATCAGCCAGAGGTTATATAAAGAATACATTGATAAATATATCCAATGAAGTCCTATCCATGGACAGAAATGGATTAATAACAGATAAGATAATAAAAAAAACTGATTTTTCAGGATCAACAGTAGTTTTTTCAACTAAATACAGTAGCCAATACCAACAAATTTGCTCAGTGATAAAGAAAAATTTAGTCATATTAGAAAAAGACAAACTTCTTGATAGTAGCACTTTAAACAACATAAAATTTGTATCTAGGAAAGCAAGAAATATTGGTAATAGCTTACAGAGACATTTTGATAAAAAAAATGACCATGCACAGAGAACCTGGTTAGAACCAAAAGTGTTTTTTTTTAAATGTGGCACCACTCCATGTAAATCATGTGAATACGCTGAAGTTGAATCCTCGTTTTCATCAAATTACACTGGTGAAACATTTAAATTAAAATACAACTTGACATGCAACTCGATCTTTGTGGTATATTTAATTACCTGTAAATTATGTAAGAAACAATATACAGGTCGCACCTCTCGCATGCTCAAAGACCGAATAAGGGAGCACCTTTTATCTTTATCAGATAAGGAGCCCAAGACACCGGTAGCCAAGCACTTCAGGTCACACTGTGATAAACCACATAAGTATTTCTCATTCAAGGCTATTGATTATGTTCCTAAACTAAACACTGGAGGAAATAGACATGACAAACTAAACACTGGAGGAAATAGACATGACAAATTAAACACTGGAGGAAATAGACATGACAAATTAAATAAAAGTGAAACCTTTTGGATATTTAGATTACAAACAGGAGCTCCAATGGGTATTAATGAAAAATCAGATTTAAAATTATTCATAGGATAAATAAGTATCACTATTTTCACTTATTCATTTTAGGTTCACTTCACATTAGTTCATTCATAAGTCTAGTTAGTTTAGCTAGCACTCACTTGCCAAAAAATGTTTTAATATGGCCTTTCACTTAGGATCTACACAGTAATGATCCGATAATAACACATAAAGTTGTCATTATTTTTCACTAAAATCCCTATTTCATCATAAGGGAAATACACTTTTTTCACTTTTTTATGGATATACACTAAAGGAGATATTAACATGAATAATAATATATATATAATAAAAATCACTTTTTCTTTTCGTCAAACCAGTTGTTTATTGTTAGAGATATGGAAATATCATATCTGGTTTTCTTTGGTAGCTATACTGCTAACAAGCATTATACTGCTAACAAGCATCATAAAATAGAACAAATCAATCTGTTAAATTTATTTATCCATAAGGGATTCAATCCAAACATTTAGCTGCTCTTAGTTAGTTCTGCGCATAACGGATTATATCCCTCTACAGGTCAGACTAACGAGGATAGCTAGAAATCGAATAATACCTAGGACATTTCTTTAAAAGACTTAAACATATATATGCACTTAGTCAGTTCTGCGCATAACGGATTATATCCCTTTACAGGTCAGACTAATAAGGATAGCTAGAAGTTTATTAACATCTAGGATACTTCTTTAAAAGACTTATGCATATACATGTATTTTGTTACAACCTTTGAGATTTCGTAATGTATATTAAGTCGTCATTATAAGCATGCATTATTTTTAAAAAAAGAAAAACTTTTTTTGCATGTTTCACTTTTCTGTAAACATTACAAATAATGACACTAATGTTATACTTTGTATACCTCTGTACATCAGACTTTGGACCTACCACTATATTGAACCGATACTATGTTTTAGCTACTCAGCTGATATACAATATAATATAAATGGTCTTTCCATATTTTGGTATACATATGTATATTTAAAATTATTTGCTGTCACAACACAGCAAACATCGGTTGCAAAACAGAAGTGCTTTTAGTACCATATGGGTATTTAACTGTGTTACTCTTTACTTTTTATTTCATTCACATTGAGATCTTATTAACATCAGTTAGCTTATATCTTTTGTTGTTTTTTAATGTACATAAAACTAATAATTATTTTTATGCTTAACACCTGTTGTTGCAACATTGGTCCAGGTTAAACATGCAAACGAAGCAAGTGTATGACACACAACTCAAATTTAGTAAACTGTTCCTTATTGGACAGAGCAAAGCTGCTGAGTTTTGATTGGACCTGGTATGCATTTAACAGGTGAACAGTTAACCCTTTACTATCCCTGACGAAGTGCTGTACCAGCACGAAACATGTTGGTCTGTTAGATATAGAGCATTTGGGCTGACAAGCTTACTGGCTGTGACATTGTAAGTCTTTTCTGTGAATCTTCACAGTACACTTTCTACGGATACTAATAAAGAAATTTTTAAACTTTCTATCTCGATCCATTTACTGCTGGAACCTTTTCACCTGTGTGGAAGTACCTTGATTGCATTATTTTTTTGGCGCTTTGTCCTGGCTTCAAACTGCTCCCAGCAGCTCCACAAGTACTCTCTCTCACTGGATGTACTACATAACGTGTATACTACAGGAGGCATCTCCAACTACGCTGTGATTTCCAACAACGCTACACACCAGTGACTGTTGAAAGTTAAACAACCCGGTTCTCATACACAAGAAGAAGGGTGAGTGAGTAACTTGTTTTTGATGTGTTTGTTTGGACTTCCAATATAAAAATCACCACCACACACTCATATAGTGGGATTTTTTATACTGCTTAATAACAACAGGGACTGTGAAAAAATAGGGGTTACAGGATCTATTGGAACTTTATATATTCTTTTGTATACATTTACTATACCTGTTCAACCTCTGAATGAATACAGCTGCCATGATTGAAGAAAATTAAAACACATCATTTATTCCCTTATGCTTGTGTTTAACACAGATACAAGTTATTTGTTTGGGATATAGTTCAGTGTTCTTTTTACAAATTTTATGTTTATTCTCATGCAGTCTCTACTGCGCATGACTGCATCGGACAAAAATACTTGGCCTTTTATTATATAGGATAAGAGTTTTTCTAGTAGAACTGTATTATAATGTTAGATCTAAAGGAACCCAACATTTCAAATTTTAAATGATAATACTTGCAAATAAATCAGTTTCTTCACACTCAAAACTATATAAGTAGTGGTGGTAGAGGACCTCTGATAAATAGAATAGGTACAAATGTTTTTTTAGGTGTTTTAGTGGATTACTTGTCCCTACATAAATACATTCCCTTCTATATTTATTTAAACTAAAAAGATAGATACCAAGGGTATAATAAACCTTGTTTGTAAAGAATGGGACTTCTCTTTTAAATAGTAATAATAGATTGTTTTTATTTTATTCACATACATTCATTGATAGGCATAATCTGTTACTGTGGCATAGTAGGCACACAAATACCCCTAGAATATATATATATATATATATATATATATATATATATATATATATATATATATATATATATATATATATATATATATGTGTGGAAGCTCCATTGTATAGCCAATGGGAGTTGGCTAGGCGCTCTGGCACCAGATTTTTGGTTTTGATAAAACTTTTTGTGCTCATACGATATGAAAACTTGGCAATGCTCCATTACGCCCCAGTACACTACAGCGAGAAGACATGTCCGGATTTGGGTTTCAGTAAGAACCTTCTAACACACTAAGGAGAGGTACAAAATTGCATGACAGATGCGGAACCGCATTTGTGGAAGCTTGCTTGAACTATAAATAAATATAGTTCCATTGGGTCTGCACCGCTATAACTACTTTTACTATATATATATATATATATATATATATATATATATATATATATATATATATATATATATATATACTAAATATAATTGTTGAGCTGGTTCAATAGTTCATTCCCTTCTATACCTTCCCTTCTAGTTTGAGTCAATTAAAACATAGCTAAGAATATATTTGACAACATGTTTTTACTGTCCTGATGTGGTTCTCTTCCTCACAAGGGGATTTATCTTACTACACATACTCTATATATTAGTTAAAGAGTTCACACCTTTGTAAATACATGTTCTTCCCCTAAATAGCAAGTCTGATGAAAGTTGAAAGGAGAAATAGAGCGGTGAAATGATGTAATGATAAAAGTATAAACAAGAGTTTAAGAGGTCAATAAATTATCCTTAAAAGCTTCATTTTAAATAGATTAGTTTATGGCAAACTGCAACTCATGTGTTTTTTTTTCAAATACAATTGTATTATCATGGATCATATTCCATGAAAGCATTTACTGAAAAGATAACAATGTCCTCTTTGAGAAAAGTATATTTAACATGATACTTTTTAACATAACACCACCTTACAAATCATTTGCTTATTGTTTTTTAATTAGATTACATACTCACATCAGGTAATAGAATAAAATAAAACAAATCCCTACATAGAATAATTCATTTAATTATTTTATCTTATTTATGGGAGCTAATTCAGCAAATTACCAGAGCACTGCAAAGTCATATGGCAGTTATGAAGCTTTGCAAAACTGTATGGGATTATTATATGTGTTTTATTTAATTTTCATTAACAATGGAATTAAAAGTCAGGAATTAGAGCAATGATTTAAACCCACAAAAAAACATAGGAGCAGATTACTAGTCTTACATAAAAACTGCAATCATTATAGGGCGTAACATGGCTGGATTGCTATTAATACTGCTTGTATTATTGTGCTCCACATCCATATTCATTCACAATCTTCCTTTATTCACATAGAGGCATACAAAAACATAAGTGACATTTTGGGACACAGTCCTTCCTCATGCTTAAAGGACCAGTCAACACAGTAGATTTGCATAATGAACAAATGCAAGATAACAAGACAATGCAATAGCACTTAGTCTGAACTTCAAATGAGTAGTAGATTTTTTTTCTGACAATTTTAAAAGTTATGTCTTTTTCCACTCCCCCCTGTACCATGTGACAACCATCAGCCAATCACAAATGCATACACGTACCATGTGACAGCCATCAGCCATTCACATATGCATACACACTTATTCTTGCATATGCTCAGTAGGAGCTGGTGACTCAAAATGTTAAATATAAAAAGACAGTGCACATTTTGTTAATTGAAGTAAATTGGAAAGTTGTTTAAAATGGCATGCTCTATCTGAATAATGAAAGTTTAATTTTGATTGAGTGTCTGGGTCTGAGGAACGGCATGTTCATTTCCCTCATGTAAGCATTTTATATTAGCGCCTTTATTCAAACTATTTATGTTTGATAATCCATGAAGCTGTCCTAGCTCAAATTTTTTCCTCAGATATAGAGTTGTTATTGCTACAGATTTAGAGTTTTCTTTGCTACATATTTTTTATTTAATTGAATTGTACATAGTATTCTTAAAAGGACATTAAAGTCAAAATCAAACTTTCATGGTTTAGATAGGGCATACCTAGGTAGCAGGAGCAGGACTGCACTAGTGAGATCTAGCTGATGCTAGGTGACAATATACATATGTGTCTTGTCATTGGCTCTCCAGATATGTTCCACTAGGTCCCAATAATGCATTGCTACTCTGGAGCAGCGGATTATCCCAGGATGGTTTAACTCTACCATCTCAGAGGGGAGGGGGGGAGAGGTTAAAAAGCATCTTATGGTTAGTGCTTCTTAAGTTAGCATGAGCTTCTGTAATGCAGTTTATATTTATAGGCAAGCAACAGCACAATAATAAAAAACTCTAGCACATTAGGTCATTTTCTATTTGTCCTTTATGTCCCTTTTACACATACGCACATACACCCTTTATAATGAGTGTGCTTCTATTGCTTTGCATGTTAAAATGCTTTAGTTTAACAATTTAACCAGTAATTTGTAATGTTATCAACTGTTCTTAAATTATAATCTATGTCATAAACAGTTTGAATAGTGTAAGAATTAGTGTATCTGACATCTTAAAAAGATCTTTGTTCAAAACACCTTAACCCATTGATTGCAAAACACTGCATCCAGTGTTAAACAAATGTCTCATTATCACACAATTAATTGGGTCCCATGTAGTAAAAGGCATGTAGAGAACTTCCCTTTGCTGCATACAGGAAGTGAATCTGTTCTTCCACTGGCCATATGCATCAATACACACTCCAATGAGTGTGTATTGCCAGCCCATTCACTTGTGCAACCAATTGAATGAGAGAAGGGACTGTCAATCACCAAGAGCAAGCAAGCTCTCAGTAATTTCTTTTCACCACCTCTGAGGTGGCGAGGAGTGTAAGAGGCAGGTGGTCTAATGAACTCTGCTTCTTACATTGTGAAAAGCAGGCTCTCACGTGCGAACCTGCCCGGCAAGGGCTCTCGAGCAGCTTACGCTGCTTCGTACATGGAGCCCTTGAAAAGCTGTTTAAAATATACACCATTTCATTTTAATAAAAATAAGCAGTAAAATGACTCTATTAAGTGCAGACTTAAAGGAAAATTGTAGGTAGCATTTGAATGCTTGAAAAAGGCTAAGCAAATTAGCAGAAAATAAAAATGTATGTGTATAACTGCAATTTTCTATTCTATTTCTATTTCTAATTTTACTATTTTGTCTGACAAGGTCTTTCAAACAGGATAATTTAGCACAAGAACGTTATAATATATATATATATATAATAATAATATATTTATAATATCATGGAAAGAAACATTAATAAAAATATACATATAGGCCTATATTTATCAAGGTCTGTCGGACCTGATCCGACAGTGCGGATCAGGTCCGCCAGACCTCGCTGAATACGGTGAGCTGCTGGTGCAACGCCGCCCCCTGCAGGTTTGCGGCCAATAGGCCGCCAGCAGGGGGGTGTCAATCAACCCGATCGTACTCGATCAGGTTGATTTCCGGTGATGTCTGTCCGCCTGCTCAGAGCAGGCGGACAGGTTATGGAACAGCGGTCTAACACGAGACATCAAGCTTCATTCGGAGCTTGATAGATAGGCCCCACAGTGTCCTATTTACACTAAAATAATTTCATATAAATCACTAAGGCAAGTATGCAAATGTTGTCGTCAATATATCACAATTAGTCATCTGAAATACCTGGTGTGAGCGATGAATGCAATTTTTCTTTATAGTTACAAAGGACTCAGAGCCCTCAGCAAATGCACTGAGCCGTAATCAATCATAGTCATACCTTTCACTCTCTCACTGGAAAGTTAAATGTTTATCATTCTATAGTCAAAGAAGAACACTCATTTTAGACTGTCATCTGGGCACACATCCAGTAGCAGTTCTAGTTTATCAATCGATTTATCTACAAAAATCCCCATAGACTTTAATGGTGATTTTTGTAGAAAAATAATAAGATAAACTGAAGGACTGTTATCAAGACCATTGCTGCAAACACAGCTGCAATATCATGTACAAGACACAGGTGTGCTCCTGAGCCTATCTAGATATGCTATTTTGGAAATGAACTATATTTAAACAAAGAAACCAAGAAAATGAGGTAGAAGAGATATCCATGTTTATTTAAGTGTGTGCGCTCCACATGTATATAAACTGCTAAAGGTTTTTTTTTTACAATCACCCCTGCACAGGTTTCACATTGATACAGCTTTTATGGGTCACCCAATATAGATGTCATATAGTATAATTTAAAGATTTGTATTTATTTATTTAATTATTTTTAATTGTTATTTTTCATTCACTAAACATGTGATTTGTACATTTACTTTAATGAGTTTGTTATATCAGGTTCTAAGTGGGCTCTGTGAAAGTAATCTACTTTTTCTGCTGCATTTATTTTTAAGCAACCATGCATGATTTTTAAAGTGCTGTTCAGACTTACTAGATTGTTATCTCTAAAAGTTAAATTCTGCCACTTTACAGAACTAAAAAATGTTATTGAATTCTGACCCAATGAAAATAATTTAAAACCAATAAATGTTCCTAACTTTCAGAAGAGATAGATTTAGGCTATTGTGTATAGAAACGGTACTGCTGCAAAAA
The DNA here is from genome assembly GCF_027579735.1 of Bombina bombina. NCBI lineage: Eukaryota > Metazoa > Chordata > Amphibia > Anura > Bombinatoridae > Bombina > Bombina bombina. The sequence continues at coordinate 488,272,225 of NC_069502.1, read as the reverse complement.
TATTGCAAAAAATAACACTTGTCATAACACATTTATTATAAACGTTTACAGAACCACACAATTTAAGACATGAATATTGGAACAACATGATCCTTTAGAACTTATTGTAGAAAGAAATGACAGCAATGTAGTAAAAATGTTCTCTCCTAGTTATCTGTAGCTAACATGCAGTGTTTTCTGCTTACTCAAAATTGTTTTATGACAGTAGATGCCCTCTAAAAATGCTTATGATTTACATGTAAAGTGAAACAAAGTCCCAGACTTTCTATAGTAAAATTAAGAAGTACTGGACTGAGACCAAAAATAGGCCCAGGCGTCTAAAGTCGGAGCAGCCTACATCAGTTAGACCTCTATCAGATAGGTAGCCATAATACACCATATCTCTCATTCTGCAGCACCTCTTAACAGCCAGACAGAAAATGTACTTTGTGTTTTACAAAATAGGCAGATTGTAACAGCTGTCCTATGGGTACTCATATTAAGAGATTGTTTTGCAATGCAATATTACCCAGTTGTATCTATCCAGAAACAAATAATATAAATTATATTGATTAACAAAAATATGGACTATACTGAAGAAACTTCAGATAAGCTTTGCATGAATGAAACAAAGCTACATATTTATGTAGCCTTAGCATTGACCATATTGGGAACTTGTTTTATTACCACAGAGGTAAATACACATCCCAAGACCAACAACATACTAGACAGTTACCAGCAATATGGTAGCTGTATTGGTAGAAATGTGGGCTAGTGAGTGATAACATTTTAGCTAGGGATATAGACTAGACAAGAGAAAGAGGATTAAATAGTGAGAGAGGCATAAGCATGATAGTGATAAAATAGTTGATGATGTGAGAGGGGGAAATAATGTGGTTCTTTTATAATAACCTCACCAAACTCAGTGCATCACAAGATATGCAGACAAAACCTGCGTATAATTAGTCAACGTTTTACTGCTTATAGGGCATATATCATGTTTGACATGCAATCAAGAAAGAAGATGTTATAACTATGGATACCATTGAGTGTTTCTCCAAGAGAGGTTTCCAAAGAATGAATGAAGACTTGTCTTAAAGCAAAAATCTCCATGATCAGAATAAACAATAGCAAACTCCCTATTGTACAGATCTTTGCCAATGCGATGAATCAGAATGGAGTACAGTATAAATACAGTTTATACAGAGTTGACAGCATCAACATGTGATTTTTTAATTATTTAATCAAGAAGAACTGACTAATAGAGGATGTATATGTCATAAAATGACCAAGGAAAACCATTCTGAACACTTATGATATTCATTTGAAAGTCACATTTCTTCTGGATATGAATGGAATTTTTTTAATTGTACTACTGCTCAAATCACTCATGTAGCAGTCTTATGGTCATCTATGTACAGTGTATTGCCATGAGAATGTTGTGTATCTTTGAAATAAACTTTATAGAAGTTAAGCATGACTGATCCAGACACACTGGGCACTAACTGAAAATATCCAATGAGAAGGATATTAACCCCTTAAGGACCATGGCTGTTTTGTGTTTAGCTGTAATTTTCCGCTCTCATTTACTGTTCCCATACAAATTATATATTGTTTTTTTCAGGACAAGAAGGTCTTTCTTTACATACCATTATTTGTATCATGTCATATAATTTACTTTGAAAAAATAAAATAAAATATGGTGAAAAATTGAAAAAAAAAATGTTTTTTGACTTTTACTTGAAAAATCTTTTATTCATCTACAAAAGCTAATGAAAAAAACTGCTAAATAGATTCAAAATGTTGTCCTGAGTTTAAAAACACCCAGTGTTCACATGCTTTTTTGAAGTTATAGGGCTATAATTACAAGTAGGACATTGCTGTTTCAAAATATATATTTTTAAAATGTATCAATAGTGACATTGTAACACTGTCACACACTGCCTGGCAGATAGTAACAACGGTATTTTTGCGGAAGCGATCTGTGATCGCTCCCACTGCTCATTTTAAGTCATGACGGTTCAGGACCGTCATCAGTCCTCAAGGGGTTAAACAAAACCAGAAGTTTAACCATGCCAGGGGTGGCCTGAATCTTCAAATTGAGATGTTTGCTAATAATAGCTTATTTTGTAAGTGCATTTATATGGATTCAACTATGCATTTATGCATAAATTAAAGGGATGCTAAACCCAAATTTTGTCTTTCATGATTCAGATAGAGCATTTTAATTATAAGCAACTTTCTAATTGACTACTATTATCAAATTCTCTTTGTTATCTTGCAATATTTATTTGAAAAGCAGGAATCTAAGATAAATGTAGCCACCAATCAGCAAGCGCTACCCAGGGTCTGAACCAAAAATAGGCCAGCTCCTAAGCTTAGATTCCTGCTTTTCAAATAAAGATAGCATGAGCATGAAGAAAATTTGATAATAGGAATAAATTAGAAAGTTGCTTAAAATTGCATGTCTATCTGAATCATGAAAGAAAAAAAAAATGTGTTTAGTATCCTTTCAACATTAATGGGCTGCTTTGTATACATTTTTCAACTTTACTGCCATGCTTTTTGTACTAATCTCACTAATTTATTTTGTGGCTGTTGTAAATATGTTGTATGTGTTTCTTCTTTTTTATTTATTTTTTTGCTATCTGCTATAATACACTTTTTACAAATATTTCATGTAAATCTTTGCCTGCTTGTTCCTCAATCTGCGACTCCTACACCTAACAATGCAGCTTAAGTTTAGATTATTTATTTGATCTTAAAAGGACAGTCAACAATAAAATTGTTATTGTTTAAAAAGATAGATTTCGCCTTTACTACCCATTCCCTAGCTTTGCACAACCAACATTATTATATTAATATACTTTATAACATTTAAACCTCTACTTGTCTGCCTGTTTCTAAGCCACTATAGACAGCCTCTTATAACATCCAGTTAATGTGTGTAAAGGGTGGGGGGGGGGGCGCTAAAAAACCTCCTAATGGGGTGTCTTAGAGCTAAAAGTGGAATCCAGAGGATTAAAGGGGCAGATGGTAAATTCAAAATAAACTTCTTGCAGATCTTAATAAAAAATATCCGATATAGAATGTTAGACAGTATATACTTAAAAAGTACGCAGGGGTAGCATAAAATCCACAGGTGTATAAAAAATCCAGTACATATGGTGCTGATAAAATGAAATAACTAAAAACCTTAAAAGTAATACCTATTTTTATTTTACACAACTTGCAGTTAAACAAGCATAGAAAGATAAAACAACTTCAAAAACTTTAAATAAAAAGACAAATGTCTTAAACAGTAAATGTCCCAGATAGAAAGTCTCAGATAAAAAAGTCTTATATAGTCCAGGTGGGTTCCATGTGATCCAGTATGTCAGATGTTCTAATGTATCCAATTACTCCATATGGGGTTGATCCAAGTGGGGTTGATATGAAAAAAGTAGGAGAATTAATTAAAATTAAAAATGAAAAAAATAAAAATAAAATAAAATTGTGTAGAAGCTAAAAAAGTGTTAAAAAAGGTGTAAAAAATGTGTAAAAAATGTGTAAAATGTGTATAAAAAATATGTATAAAAATATATATAAAAAATGTGTATAAAAAATATAAAAATAAAAATATGAGAAAAAATTAAAAAATTAAAAATGAGTGAAAAATAAGACAAAATATGTAGAAAAAATGTGTAGAAAAAATTGTGTAAAAAATGTGTAAAAATGTGTAAAAATGTGTAAAAAATGTGAAGGGTGTGTGAAAATTATGTGAAAAAAGTGCTGGCCAAAAAACAGGTGTACACCTGGTGTGGTGATTAGAAAAACTCTACTGGGCAAATCCACCCGGTGAGGTGAGTTCCTAATAATCAAAGATACATTTCCAAAAAGATTAGTGAAAAAACCCTTTATTGTTTATCCCAAGGATTGAAAGAAGTCCTGGACCTTATATCCAATTATATACTGTATCCAAATAGTTAATCAAATATAAAGCTCTTCTTATGGGAAATCCCAAGTGCAATCCGCAAAGGAATTCACAGCCCTAAAACAAGATAAAAAATATAGTGCAATATAGCTAAAACCTAGTAGATAGATAGGTATTGTGCTTACCAGTTTGATCTGAGCCGTGGTATCAGAAGTGTCTACGCGTTTCAGTCCTCTCCTGGGACCTTTCTCAAGACTGATACCGGCTTACTTTTTCTCATACCTTTAATAGAGGTGACCAGCCAATGTTAGTTGCTGGAATTTCGCGCCAAACATTTGCATTTGGTGCCGTGTGATGTCAGATATACCCCGGAAGTAGTAGAGGGTACTACAGTTACATTATTTACTTCCACCTTCATAGACTTATCCTGGTTGGCAATACGTAAGCGGAAGTGACCGGGTTGCGCATCGCATCCTTTACCGTCACTTCCGGTTGTTCGCCACGTTAATGTCCCTTCAGAAAATTAACAATTTCATGGCTGGAAGTTGCGTGATGCTGTATATCTTAGCTTCCGGATTTGCGTGGAACTATGTGTCCATTACGGTTACCATGGTTATTTTCAGTAGGCAGGTGAATAATATAGCAAACTGAAACCATCCGTATATAGGGAATCTAATGTGGAGGTGAATAATACAATCTTACTTCGCCTATATGGAGTATTTGAAGGTTGGAAGACTAATCGATAGTGTTAATAATGGATACCATGGCTCAGATCTAAAATATAAATTAAATCTTAAAATAGCAACCTTTTAAATTTCTGCGGATCGCCAATGAGTTAATGTATATTTAATAAATAAGCAAAAAACATATTTAATCAAGCACAACATTTTTTATATATATTTTTTCTACATATTTTTTATACACATTTTACACATTTTTTACACATTTTTTACACATTTTTTAACACTTTTTTAGCTTCTACACAATTTTATTTTTAATTTTTTCATTTTTAATTTTAATTAATTCTCCTACTTTTTTCATATCAACCCCACTTGGATCAACCCCATATGGAGTAATCTCAATTGGATACATTAGAACATCTGACACACTGGATCACATGGAACCCACCTGGACTATATAAGACTTTTTTTATCTGAGACTTTCTATCTGGGACATTTACTGTTTAAGACATTTGTCTTTTTATTTAAAGTTTTTGAAGTTGTTTTAATTTTTCTATGCTTGTTTAACTGCAAGTTGTGTAAAATAAAAATAGGTATTACTTTTAAGGTTTTTAGTTATTTCATTTTATCAGCACCATATGTACTGGATTGTTTATACACCTGTGGATTTTATGCTACCCCTGCATACTTTTTAAGTATATACTGTCTAACATTCTATATCGGATATTTTTTATTAAGATCTGCAAGAAGTTTATTTTGAATTTACCATCTGCCCCTTTAATCCTCTGGATTCCACTTTTAGCTCTAAGACCCCCCATTAGGAGGTTTTTTAGCCCCCCCCCCCACCCTTTACACATTAACTACTTATTTGAGATCCGGTTGAGAGATCTCTGTTTTTTCTGGGAGGGGCCTTAAGTGGTAGCCATTTTGGCGCTGGAGATACCTATTAGTTATACTCTTATAACATCCAATTTTGTTTGCTTTTCGCAACAAGAAACTGCTAGTTCATGTGGGCCATATAGATAACATTGTGTCCACACCCGTTGAATTATTTAAGAGTCAGCACAACACAGCACTAAATGCAAGTCAATAGATAATAAATAAAATGTCATGTGATCAGGAGACTGTCAGAAGATGCTTAAATACAAGGAAGTAAAAAACATAATTTATGTAAGAACTTACCTAATAAATTCATTTCTTTCATATTGGCAAGAGTCCATGAGCTAGTGACATATGGGATATACAATCCTACCAGGAGGGGCAAAGTTTCCCAAACCTCCAAATGCCTATAAATACACCCCTCACCAAACCCACAATTCAGTTTAACGAATAGCCAAGCAGTGGGGTGATAAAGAAAGGTGTAGAAAGCATCAACAAAGGAAATTTGGAAATAATTGTGCTTTATACAAAAAATCATAACCACCATAAAAAGGGTTGGCCTCATGGACTCTTGCCAATATGAAAGAAATGAATTTATCAGGTAAGTTTTTACATAAATTATGTTTTCTTTCATGTAATTGGCAAGAGTCCATGAGCTAGTGACATATGGGATATCAATACCCAAGATGTGGAGTCTTCCACTCAAGAGTCACTAGAGATGGAGGGAATAAAAATAAAAACAGCCATATTCCACTGAAAAAATTAATCAACAACCCAAAAAAATAAGTTTATTTCATTTTTGAAAGAAAAAAACTTAAAACAAAAGCAGAAGAATTAAAACTGAAACAGCTGCCTGAAGAACTTTTCTACCAAAAACTGCTTCCGAAGAAGCAAATACATCAAAACAGTAGAATTTAGTAAATGTATGTAAAGAGGACAAAGTCGCCGCTTTGCAAATCTGATCAACTGAAGCTTCATTCTTAAAAGCCCACGAAGTGGAGACTGATCTAGTAGAATGAGCTGTAATTCTCTGAGGCGGGGCCTGACCCGACTCCAAATAAGCTTGATGAATCAAAAGTTTCAACCAAGAAGCCAAGGAAATAGCAGAAGCCTTCTGACCTTTCCTAGGATCAGAAAATAAAACAAATAGACTGGAAGTCTTCCTGAAATCTTTAGTAGCTTCCACATAATATTTCAAAGCTCTTACCACATCCAAAGAATGTAAGGATCTTTCCAAAGAATTCTTAGGATTAGGACACAAGGAAGGGACAACAATTTCTCTATTAATGTTGTTAGAATTCACAACCTTAGGAAAAAATTGAAAATAAGTCTGCAAAACTGCCTTATCCTGATGAAAAATCAGAAAAGGAGACTCACAAGAAAGAGCAGATAGCTCAGAAACTCTTCTAGCAGAAGAGATAGCCAAAAGGAACAACACTTTCCAAGAAAGTAGTTTAATGTCCAAAGAATGCATAGGCACAAATGGAGGAGCCTGTAAAGCCTTCAGAACCAAATTAAGACTCCAAGGAGGAGAAATTGATTTAATGACAGGCTTAATACGAACTAAAGCCTGTACAAAACAGTGAATATCAGGAAGTATTGCATTCTTTCTGTGAAATAAAACAGAAAGAGCAGAGATTTGACCTTTCAAGGAACTTGCAGACAAACCCTTATCCAAACCATCCTGAAGGAACTGTAAAATTCTTGGAATTTTAAAAGAATGCTAGGAGAATTTATGAGAAGTACACCATGAAATGTAAGTCTTCCAAACTCTATAATAAATCTTTCTAGAGACAGATTTACGAGCTTGTAACATAGTATTAATCACTGAGTCAGAGAAACCTCTATGACTTAGAACTAAGCGTTCAATTTCCATGCCTTCAAATTTAATGATTTGAGATCCTGATGGAAAAACGGACCTTGAGATAGTAGGTCCGGCCATAACGGAAGTGGCCAAGGCGGGCAACTGGACATTTGAACCAGATCCGCATACCAAAACCTGTGTGACCATGCTGGAGCCACCAGCAACACAAAAGACTGTTCCATGATGATTTTGGAGATCACTCTTGGAAGGAGAACTAGAGGCGGGAAGATGTAAGCAGGATGATAACACCAAGGAAGTGTCAGCCTATCCACTGCTTCTGCCTGAACATCCCTGGACCTGGACAGGTATCTGGAAAGTTTCTTGTTTTGATAAGAGGCCATGAGATCTATCTCTGGAAGACCCCACATCCGAACAATCTGAGAAAACACATCTGGATGGAGAGACCACTCCCCTGGATGTAAAGTCTGGCGGCTGAGATAATCCGCCTCCCAATTGTCTACACCTGGGATATGCACCACCGAGATTGGACAGGAGCTGGATTCCGCCCAAGCAAGTATCCGAGATACTTCTTTCATAGCTTGGGGACTGTGAGTCCCACCCTGATGATTGACATAAGCCACAGTTGTGATATTGTCTGTCTGAAAACAAATGAACGGTTCTCTCTTTAGCAGAGGCCAAAACTGAAGAGCCCTGAGAACTGCACAGAGTTCTAAAATATTGATTGGTAATCTCGCCTCTTGAGATTTCCAAACCCCTTGTGCTGTCAGAGATCCCCAAACAGCTCCCCAACCTGAAAGAGTCGCATCTGTTGAGATCACAGTCCAGGTTGGCTGAACAAAAGAAGCCCCTTGAACCAAACGATGGTGATCTATCCACCATGTCAGAGAGTGTCGTACATTGGGATTCAAGGATATTAATTGTGATATATTTGTATAATCCCTGCACCATTGATTCAGCATGCAAAGCTTTAGAGGTCTCATGTGAAAATGAGCAAAGGGGATCGCGTCTGATGCTGCAGTCATAAGACCTAAAACTTCCATAGCCACTGAAGGGAAAGACTGAGACTGAAGGTACCGACATGCTGCGACCAATTTTAAACGTCTCTTGTCTGTTAGAGACAGAGTCATGGACACTGAATCTATCTGGAAGCCTAAAAAGGTGACCCTTGTCTGAGGAATCAAGAAACTTTTTGGTAAATTGATCCTCCAACCATGTTTCCGAAGAAACAACACTAGTTGATTCATGTGAGATTCTGCAGTATGTAAAGACTGAGCTAGTACCAAGATATCGTCCAAATAAGGAAACACCGCAATACCCTGTTCTCTGATTACAGATAGAAGGGCAACCAGAACCTTTGAAAAGATTCTTGGAGCTGTTGCTAGGCCAAATGGAAGAGCAACAAATTGGTAATGCTTGTCTAGAAAAGAGAATCTCAGAAACTGATAGTGTTCTGGATGAATCGGAATATGAAGGTATGCATCCTGTAAGTCTATTGTGGACATATAATGTCCTTGCTGAACAAAAGGCAGAATAGTCCTTATCGTCACCATCTTGAAAGGTGGTACTCTTACATAATGATTCAAAATTTTCAGATCCAGAACTGGTCTGAATAAATTTTCTTTCTTTGGTACAATGAATAGGTTTGAATAAAACCCCAAACCGTGTTCCTGAGGAGGAACTGGCATGATTACCCTTGAAGACTCGAGGTCTGAAACACACTTCAGAAAAGCCTGAGCTTTTACTGGATTTACAGGGATGCGTGAGAGAAAAAATCTTCTCACAAGAGGTCTTACTTTGAATCCTATTCGATACCCCTGAGAGACAATGCTCTGAATCTAATGATTTTGGACAGATTTTATCCAAAAATCCTTGAAAAACCTTAATCTGCCCCATACCAGATGAGCTGGACTGAGGGACGCACCTTCATGCAGACTTAGGGGCTGACTTTGGTTTCCTAAATGGCTTGGATTTATTCCAATTTGAGGAAGGCTTCCAATTGGAAGCAGATTCCTTGGGGGGAGTATTGAGTTTTTGTTCCTTATTCTGACGAAAGGAACGAAAATGGTTAGAAGCCTTAGATTTACCCTTAGGTTTTTTATCCTGAGGCAAAAAAACTCCTTTTCCTCCAGTGATAGTTGAAATAATAGAATCCAACTGAGAACCAAATAAATTATTACCTTGGAAAGAAAGAGATAATAATATAGATTTTGATGTCATATCAGCATTCTAAGACTTAAGCCACAAAGCTCTTCTAGCTAATACAGCTAAAGACATGGATCTAACATCAGTTTTGATAATATCAAAAATGACATCACAAATAAAATGATTAGCATGTTGCAGTAAGTGAATAACGCTAGATATGTCAGAATCCAATTCATGTTGCGCTAATTTTTCCAACCAGAAAGTTGATGCAGCCGCAACATCAGCCAAAGAAATAGCAGGTTGGAGAAGATGACCTGAATATAAATAGGCCTTCCATAAAGGAAGTACTATCTTCTATAGGAATAGTGGTACGTTTAGCAAGAGTAGAAATAGCCCCATCAACTTTGGGGATTTTTTCCCAAAACTCTATAGATTTTGCTGGTAAAGGATACAATTTTTTAAACCTTGAAGAAGGAATAAAAGACGTACCTGGCTTATTCCATTCCCTAGAAATCATATCAGAAATAGCCTCAGGACTGGAGAAACCACAGGAGGTTTAAAAAACACAATTTATGCTTACCTGATAAATTTATTTCTCTTGTGGTGTATCCAGTCCACGGATCATCCATTACTTGTGGGATATTCTCATTCCCAACAGGAAGTTGCAAGAGGACACCCACAGCAGAGCTGTAATATAGCTCCTCCCCAACTGTCATAGCCAGTCATTCGACCGAAAACAAGCCGAGAAAGGAGGAACCATAGGGTGTAGTGTTTACTGTAGTTTAAATTTAAAAATTATCTGCCTTAAAATGACAGGGTGGGCCGTGGACTGGATACACCACAAGAGAAATTAATTTATCAGGTAAGCATAAATTGTGTTTTCTCTTGTAAGGTGTATCCAGTCCACGGATCATCCATTACTTGTGGGATACCAATACCAAAGCTAAAGTACACGGATGAAGGGAGGGACAAGGCAGGAACTTAAATGGAAGGAACCACTGCCTGTAAAACCTTTCTCCCAAATATAGCCTCCGAAGAAGCAAAAGTATCAAATTTGTAAAATTTGGAAAAAGCATGAAGCGAAGACCAAGTCGCCGCCTTGCAAATCTGTTCAACAGAAGCCTCATTTTTAAAGGCCCAAGTGGAAGCCACAGCTCTAGTGGAATGAGCTGTAATCCTTTCAGGAGGCTTCTGTCCAGCAGTCTCATAGGCTAAGCGGATTAAGCTTCTTAGCCAAAAAGAAAAAAGAGGTTGCCAAAGCCTTTTGACCTCTCCTCTGTCCAGAGTAGACAACAAACAAAGCAGATGTTTGACGAAAATCTTTAGTAGCTTGTAAGTAAAACTTTAAAGCACAGACCATGTCCAGATTGTGTAACACAAGGATGGAACCACAATCTCTTGATTGATATTCTTGTTAGATACCACATTAGGTAAGAACCCAGGTTTGGTACGCAGGACTACCTTATCCGTATGAAAAATCAGATAAGGAGAATCACATTGTAAGGCAGATAGCTCAGAGACTCTATGAGCCGAGGAAATAGCTACCAAAAAGTTTGATATCTATGGAATGAAGAGGTTCAAACGGAACTCCTTGAAGAACCTTAAGAACCAAGTTTAAGCTCCATGGTGGAGCAACAGGTTTAAACACAGGCATGATTCAAACTAAAGCCTGACAAAATGCCTGAACGTCTGGAACATCTGCCAGAAGCTAGTGCAAAAGAATAGACAGAGCAAAAATCTGTCCCTTTAAGAAACTAGCTGACAATCCTTTTTCCAAACCTTCTTGGAGAAAAGATAAAATCCTAGGAATCCTGACCTTACTCCATGAGTAACCCTTGGATTCACACCAATAAATATATCTACGCCATACCTTATGGTAAATTTTCCTGGTGACAGGCTTTCGTGCCTGTATTAAGGTATCAATAACTGACTCGGAGAAGCCACACTTTGATAAAATCAAGCATTCAATCTCCAGGCAGTCAGCCTCAGAGAAATTAGATTTGGATGGTTTAAAGGATCCTGAAGTAGAAGGTCCTGTCTCAGAGGCAGAGACCATGGTGGAAAGGATGACATGTCCACTAGATCTGCATACCAGGTCCTGCATGGCCACGCAGGTGCTATCAGAATCACTGATGCTCTCTCCTGCTTGATCTTGGCAATCAGTTGAGGGAGCAGAGGAAACAGTGGAAACACATAAGCCAGGTTGAAAGACCAGGGCGCTGCTAGAGTATCTATCAGTGTCGCCTTGGGATCCCTGGACCTGGATCCGTAACACGGAAGCTTGGCGTTCTGGCGAGATGCCATGAGATCCAGTTCTGGTTTGCCCCAACGGAGAATCAGTTGTGCAAATACCTCCGGATGGAGTTCCCACTCTCCCGGATGACGACTTAGAAAATCCGCCTCCCAGTGCTCTACACCTGGGATATGGATAGCTGATAGGTGGCAAGAGTGAATCTCTGCCCAGTGAATTATTTTTGAAACTTCTAACATCTCTAGGGAACTTCTTGTTCCCCCTCGATGGTTGATGTAAGCTACAGTCGTGATGTTGACCGACTGAAATCTGATGTACCTCAGAGTTGCTAACTGAGGCCAAACCTGAAGAGCCTTGAATATCGCTCTTAGTTCCAGAATATTTATTGGAAGGAGAGACTCCTCCTGAGTCCACGATCCCTGAGCCTTCAGGGAGTTCCAGACTGCACCCCAACCTAGAAGGCTGGCATTTGTTGTTACAATAGTCCAATCTGGCCTGCGAAGGTCATACCTTTGGACAGATGGACCCGAGATAGCCACCAGGGAAGAGGATCCCTGGTCTCTTGGTCCAGATTCAGTTGAGGGGCCAAATCTGTGTAATCCCTGCTCCACTGACTGAGCCTGCATAGTTGCAGCGGTCTGAGATGTAAGCGTGCAAACGGCACTATGTCCATTGCCACTACCATTAAGCCGATTACTTCCATACACTGAGCCACCAAAGGGCGCGGAATGGAATGAAGAACCCAACAGGAATTTAGAAGCTTTGATAACCTGGACTCCATCAAGGTAAATTTTCATTTCTACAGAATCTATCAGAGTCCCTAGAAAGTAAACTCTTGTGAGTGGGGATAGAGAACACTTTTCCTCGTTCACTTTCCACCCATGCGACCTCAGAAATGCCAGTACTACGTCCGTATGAGACTTGGCAATTTGGAAGTTTGACGCCTGTATCAGGATGTCGTCTAAATAAGGGGCTACTGCTATGCCCCGTGGCCTTAGGACCGCCAAAAGCGACCCTAGAACCTTTGTAAAGATTCTTGGGGCTGTAGCTAATCCAAACGGAAGAGCTACAACTGGTAATGCCTGTCTTGAAAGGCAAACCTGAGAAACCGATGATGATCTTTGTGTATCGGAATGTGAAGATAAGCATCCTTTAGATCCACTGTAGTCATATATTGACCCTCCTGGATCAGTGGTAGGATGGTACGAATAGTTTCCATCTTGAACGACGGAACTTTGAGGAATTTGTTTAAGATCTTTAGATCCAAAATCGGTCTGAAGGTTTCCTCTTTTTTGGGAACCACAAACAGATTTGAGTAAAAACCCTGTTCCTGTTACTCCTTTGGAACTGGATGGATCACTCCCATAACTAGGAGGTCTCTTACACAGTGTAATAATGCCTCACTCTTTATCTGGTTTGCAGATAATTGTGAAAGATGAAAGCTCCATTTTGGGGGAGAAGCTTTGAAGTCCAGAAGATATCCCTGGGATATAATTTCCAACGCCCAGGGATCCTGAACATCTCTTGCCCACGCCTGGGCGAAGAGTGAAAGTCTGCCCCCTACTAGATCCGTTACCGGATAGGGGGTCGTTCCTTCATGCTGTCTTAGAGGCAGCAGCAGGCTTTTTGACCTGCTTACCTTTTTTCCAGGTCTGGTTTGGTCTCCAGACCGTCTTGGATTGAGCAAAAAGTTCCCTCATGTTTATTATTAGAGGAAGTTGATGCCGCACCTGCCTTGAAGTTTCGAAAGGCATGGAAATTAGACTGTTTGGCCCTAGATTTGGACCTGTCCTGAGGAAGGGCACAACCTTTTCCTCCCGTGATATCAGCAATAATCTCCTTCAAACCAGGCCCGAATAGGGTCTGCCCCTTGAAGGGAATGTTAAGTAGCTTAGATTTTAAAGTCACGTTAGCTGACCATGATTTAAGCCATAGCGCTCTGCGTGCCTGTATAGCAAAACCAGAATTCTTAGCCGTTAGTTTATTCAAATGAACAATGGCATCAGAAATAAAATAATTGGCTAGCTTAAGTGCTCTAAGTTTGCCAAGTATGTCATCCAATGGAGTCTCTACCTGTAAAGCCTCTTCCAGAGACTCAAACCAGTACGCCGCAGCAGCAGTGACAGGGGCAATGCATGCAATGGGCTGTAGGATAAAACCTTGTTGAATAAATATTTTCTTAAGGTAACCTTTTTTATCCATTGGCTCTAAAAAAGCACAACTGTCCTCGACAGGGATAGTAGTACGCTTTGCTAGAGTAGAAACTGCTCCCTCCACCTTAGGGACTGTCTGCCATAAGTCCTGTGTGGTGGCGTCTATTGGAAAACATTTTTCTAAAAATAGGAGGGGAAGAGAACGGCACACCTGGTCTATCCCATTCCTTATTAATAATTTCTGTAAACCTTTTAGGTATTGGAAAAACATCAGTACACACCGGCACTGCAAAGCATTTATCCAGTCTACAAAATTTCTCTGGCACTGCAATAGTATCACAGTCATTCAGAGCAGCTAAAACCTCCCTAAGTAACACGCGGAGGTGTTCAAGCTTAAATTTAAATGTAGAAATATTAGAATCAAGTATCTTTCCTGAGTCATTAACATCACCCACTGACTGAAGCTCTCCTTCCTCAGCTTCTGCATATTGTGAGGCAGTATCAGACATGGTTCTTAAAGCGTCAGTATGCTCTGCATTTTGTCTATATTTAACCACTCTCTCCTACAACATCCTAGCTTGTTGAGAGTTGCAAGAGAATGACTGGTTATGACAGTTAGGGGAGGAGCTATATTACAGCTCTGCTGTGGGTGTCCTCTTGCAACTTCCTGTTGGGAATGAGAATATCCCACAAGTAATGGATAATCCGTGGACTGGATACACCTTACAAGAGAAACAGCATATAAACATTTATTAGACTGAACGTCAATAGGACTGGTTACCTCAATATCCAAAGTAATTAACACTTCTTTTAATAAAGAACGCATATACTCTATTTTAAATAAATAAGTAGATTTGTCAGTGTCAATGTCTGAGGAAGGATCTTCTGAATCAGATAGATCCTCATCAGAAGAGGATAAATTATTATGTTGTTGGTCATTTGAAATTTCATCAGCTAAATGAGAAGTTTTAAAAGACCTTTTACGTTTATTAGAAGGGGAAAATGTAGACAAAGCCTTCATAATAGAATCAGAAACAAATTCTTTAAAATTTACAGGTATATCATGCACATTAGAAGTTGAAGGAACTGCAACTGGCAATGTACTATTACTGATGGAAACACTATCTGCATGTAAAAGTTTATCATGACAACTATTACAAATGACATTCGGTGGAAATAATTTCTACAATTTTACAAAAAATGCACTTAGCTTTGGTAGAACCGATGTCAGGCAGCAATGTTCCAGCAGAAACTTCTGAGGCAGGATCAGATTGGGACATCTTGCACAATGTAAGAGAAAAAACAACATATAAAGCAAAATTATCTATTTCCTTATATGACAGTTTCAGGAATGGGAAAAAATGCAATAGCATAGGCCTCTGATAGCAAAAAGCAAGAGGCAAACATACAAGGGGTATTGAAATAATGAAAAAAAATTGGCGCCAAGTATGACGCACAACGTAACGTAAAATAACTGGAAATGACAGCCGTGTGAAAGGTCTCGGCGTCACATATGACGCCGGAAATTAAGAAGTTGCGTCATAAACGTCTTTGTTCGCGCCAAAAAAAATTTTGCGCCAAGAATGGCGCAATAAAGTTTAGCTTTTGACGCACCCGCAATAGCAAGAAGTAGTCAATTGAAAAAAAGACCAAACCCCAGGTAAGAAATACATTTCTTAAAATGTTTAAATTCCCCAAATATGAAACTGACAGTCTGCTGAAGGAAATACATTAACCTGACTCATGGCAAATATAATTACAATACATATATTTAGAACCATAGTGCCAAACCATAGCTGAGGTGTCTTAAGTAATAAAAAACATACTTACCCATCCACATATAGCAGACAGCCAAACCAGTACTAAAACAGTTATTAGTAGAGGTAATGGTAAATTGAGAGTATATTGTCGATCTGAAAAGGGAGGTAGGAGATGAATCTCTATGACCGATAACAGAGAACCTATGAAATAGACCCCCGTTAGGGAAATCATCGTAATCAAATAAGTGATACTCCCTTCACGTCCCTCTGACATTCACTGTATTCTGAGAGGAATTGGGCTTCAACAATGCTGAGAAGTGCATATCAACGTAGAAATCTTAACACAAACTTACTTCACCACCTCCATAGGAGGCAAAGTTTGTAAAACTGAATTGTGAGTGTGGTGAGGGGTGTATTTATAGGCATTTTGAGGTTTGGGAAACTTTGTCCCTCCTGGTAGGATTGTATATCCCATACGTCACTAGCTCATGGTGTCTTGCCAATTACATGAAAGAAAGTATATTAATATAACCATGTTGGTTGTGCAAAACGGGAATGGGTAATAAAGGGATCTATCTTTTAAAACAATACAAATTCTAGTGTAGACTGTCCCTTTAAGAACACATGAATGTATCAGTTTTTGAAGATTACCTTATTTCCCATTGGTTGTACATTGTTTCCTTCTCTGTGAAAATTTATGAAAAGACTGCAAAACATCTGTTACATATATGTATATAACCCTTTAGAAGTAAAACAATCACGTTTTGAGGATAGTGCAATATTTTCTTTATAAAGTGATTTATAATTTAAGATCAGATTTGTATAATTATCCCTAATTGGTACAACAATCTAGCATAGGTACATTTCCATCATTAGGATATAATTTAATCCATTCTATTCCTGACCCCAGACAATCTCCCTTATTTTATTTAAAGTTTTTCAGTTCTAAAAATAAGACAGATTTATTTTGCTGCTGATATAATTATGCTCTATGTGTCTGTGTTTCTGCTATTTGAAAAACATATTTTGCATTCTGCTGTAGTACATACTTCATAAATGCTTTCTGTGGTGTTTTTTGCCTGCCTGTTTCTTTATCTGCAACACAAACAAGGCAGATAAAACATCTTGCTTTACAGAGGACACATCAATTTGCTCAGGACACATCAATTTTTCAGTTTATTTGCTTCATTAGAAAATAACTGTCTGAGTTATTGGTGTTTTTAAAGTTATCTATTTTCATTCAATAAGGTCTAATTCAATCAATTAGCAAACAAAATAAAAAATTAAAAGTCTATTGCATGGCTTTTTGTAGGTATTTCAAATTTCTATCAATTAAAATCTCACAATAAAATCTTGCAATCATATGGTTTCATTTTTGTTTTTCTTTGGCATTTACTTTAACCAGGCATTGAGAGAAAACAATAGTGGTAATACAAACTATCAGAAAACACAATTTAAGCTGATTTTAAAATGAATGTAAAACTGTTCAGTTTCCATACCCTTGACCTATTCAAACCCAGTTGTGAGTATTCCCGTGGTATTTCTTGGCTGTGTTTCTCCCATATATTTCAATAGAGAGCGAAAACTGAAAAAAACCTAACACTCATACTCATGCGCTAAGCTGACCGCACATATTCAAGAGTGCTCAACCTGACATGAATTATTAATCTCCAATGTTCTTCACATAGAAGAATATGTTCTATTTATTCTTAAATAAATATTTATTTATATATATATATATATATATATATATATATATATATATATATATATAATGGGGTCTTTGTTTGTACTACATAATATATATATATATATATATATATATATATATATATATATATATATATATATATAGAGAGAGAGAGAGAGAGAGAGAGAGAGAGAGAGAGAGAGAGAGAGAGCAACTACCCGGTGCACTGCAAGCAGGAGTATTGCATGTAGGTAAGCTTTCCAAATACACACTCAGCCTAAGTGTTGTAGGTATCCGGAAAAAATCAGGCAACACAGGGTATTCCATCAAAAAGAAAAGGCTTTATTCCAATCCTTGGAAAAACAGCAGGTATAGCCTACCTATATATATATATATATATATATATATATATATATATATATATATAAATATATATATATATATATATATATATATATATATATATATATATATATATATATATAAATATATATATATATATATATATATATATATATATATATATATATATATATATATATATATATACATACAGGGAGTGCAGAATTATTAGGCAAATTGTATTTTTGAGGATTCATTTTATTATTGAACAACAACCATGTTCTCAATGAACCCAAAAAACTCATTAATATCAAAGCTGAATAGTTTTGGAAGTAGTTTTTAGTTTGTTTTTAGTTATAGCTATTTTAGGGGGATATCTGTGTGTGCAGGTGACTATTACTGTGCATAATTATTAGGCAACTTAACAAAAAACAAATATATACCCATTTCAATTATTTATTTTTACCAGTGAAACCAATATAACATCTCAACATTCACAAATATACATTTCTGACATTCAAAAACAAAACAAAAACAAATCAGTGACCAATATAGCCACCTTTCTTTGCAAGGACACTCAAAAGCCTGCCATCCATGGATTCTGTCAGTGTTTTGATCTGTTCACCATCAACATTGCATGCAGCAGCAACCACAGCCTCCCAGACACTGTTCAGAGAGGTGTACTGTTTTCCCTCCTTGTAAATCTCACATTTGATGATGGACCACAGGTTCTCAATGGGGTTCAGATCAGGTGAACAAGGAGGCTATGTCATTAGATTTTCTTCTTTTATACCCTTTCTTGCCAGCCACGCTGTGGAGTACTTGGACGCGTGTGATGGAGCATTGTCCTGCATGAAAATCATGTTTTTCTTGAAGGATGCAGACTTCTTCCTGTACCACTGCTTGAAGAAGGTGTCTTCCAGAAACTGGCAGTAGGACTGGGAGTTGAGCTTGACTCCATCCTCAACCCGAAAAGGCCCCACAAGCTCATCTTTGATGATACCAGCCCAAACCAGTACTCCACCTTGCTGGCGTCTGAGTCGGACTGGAGCTCTCTGCCCTTTACCAATCCAGCCACGGGCCCATCCATCTGGCCCATCAAGACTCACTCTCATTTCATCAGTCCATAAAACCTTAGAAAAATCAGTCTTGAGATATTTCTTGTCCCAGTCTTGACGTTTCAGCTTGTGTGTCTTGTTCAGTGGTGGTCGTCTTTCAGCCTTTCTTACCTTGGCCATGTCTCTGAGTATTGCACACCTTGTGCTTTTGGGCACTCCAGTGATGTTGCAGCTCTGAAATATGGCCAAACTGGTGGCAAGTGGCATCTTGGCAGCTGCACGCTTGACTTTTCTCAGTTCATGGGCAGTTATTTTGCGCCTTGGTTTTTCACATGCTTCTTGCGACCCTGTTGACTATTTTGAATGAAACGCTTGATTGTTCGATGATCACGCTTCAGAAGCTTTGCAATTTTAAGAGTGCTGCATCCCTCTGCAAGATATCTCACTATTTTTTACTTTTCTGAGCCTGTCAAGTCCTTCTTTTGACCAATTTTGCCAAAGGAAAGGAAGTTGCCTAATAATTATGCACATCTGATATAGGGTGTTGATGTCATTAGACCACACCCCTTCTCATTACAGAGATGCACATCACCTAATATGCTTAATTGGTAGTAGGCTTTCGAGTCTATACAGCTTGGAGTAAGACAACATGCATAAAGAGGATGATGTGGTCAAAATACTAATTTGCCTAATAATTCTGCACTCCCTGTATATATATATATATATATATATATATATATATATATATATATATATATATATATATATATATATATATATATATATATATATATAATTGAATTGTTTGAAATGGTTTAAAAACATTTATCTCAAAATCACCCAAGTTGCACACATTATAGTTTGGAGCAATGACCTTAGTTAAAGGAACACTAAAGTCAAATTAAACCTTCATGATTCAGATAGAGCTTGTAGTTTTAAGATACTTTCTAATTTACTTCTATTATCAAATTGTGCACACTCTGAGGCACCAGTTTCTAATGATCATTTGCAAAAGTTAACAGTGTATACGTATATAAGCCTGTGATTGACTGACAGCTGTCAGATGATACAGGGGATCCGCATGCACAGTTTAAAATTTGTCAGAAAAAAAATTCTACTACATAACTAACATTCAGAGTGCTTTGTCTTTTTACTATTTACTTGCTGATTATGCAATTATACTGTATTTAATGGTCCTTTAACTATTAGAGGTAATTTAAGAGTGACATTTTCCAGCATAACCACCTGTCTCAGCATAGCTACTTATTTTATATGATTGTTTCTAGTTCTATTATGTGATGTGTATAACTGATATAGCTCAGACACAAGGTTAGCATTAGATCACATTGTTATGCTTTTAGTTAAACTTCAGTTTAATTAATTATAGGCAAATTGTTTCTCTACACTATACTACCACTCGCACCATATAAAATAATCATTGACTGTTAGTATGAGAGAAACAGTTAAAGTCGTATGGATTTAAGCGAATGTTATTAACCCTTTATAACCGTTTATATTCTTGTTCTCTACATGTCATCTAGACCATAATAAGATAAGATCAGGAATGCAATGTTACATGCTGTAATGCTTTAGAGCACATCATTTTTGCATTAGACTATCCCTTTATACTATTTATATGAAGTCAATTGGGGAAAGCACTTTGCGACACTTAGACTACATATTTTGGTCTTGGAGCACTACACATGTCCTATTTACTAAATCACACCAGAGCCCTAACAAACCTCCTGACCCACCCAATGTGAAAGATCATTTAAGTTTTAGATTTAAACATCAGATTGGAAAGCATGGTATTATGCTTCCCTCGTACAACTGTTTATTTTTCATTAAGATTATTATTATTATTATTATTTTCTTTGTGTCAAAAGAAGAATTCACTTTTTCCTAGAATGCCATTTCTGGCATTTTCAAATTAATTTTGCTTTCAAGTTTATTTCCATGTCCTTTTAGCTTTTACGGAGTAGCTTTTAAGAGTAACTCAATTGTTTCACAGTTTATCCAAAATTGCCACAAATGATATGCTTTTGACACTCTGATATTTACAGAATACAAATTAACTTGTGAATCAAATTGTGTGATTTTCCCTCATCTCAGATATTTTACAGTATCTCTTTTTCTGGATGACATATGGATTTTCTAATAAAAATTGCCCTTCCTTATCATAATTCGTCTTTATAATCTCTGAAAGTATTTGACATTTTGATATTGAAGATTGTCTCACCAAAAAAGTTACTGAAGTTCATTTCTCAGACACTAAGGTTACTATTTTTTACAGCAAAAAATATCTTAGGGAGTTAGGTTTTATTTAGGATTTAATCAGATTTGTGACTGTACATGGACCAGCATTTCAAGCACTGTCAGATGATGTGTCCATTCTGTTATTTTGTACTTTCCAACACGATAAAGAACAAGAAAGACAAACTTTCACCAAAGCTGTCACATTTAAAAAGTAAGGTAAAAGTAAATGAAACTACACAAGCTCACTAAAATGGTCCTAGAACTGTGTCCCACCTTTTCTAATCACAGTTTTTTCCCCACTTCTGTTGTTTAGAACACAATGAATATATGTAAACAAATATATTGATATAAAGGTTCTTTAATATGAAAAGTGCTACAGACCCAGATGTATCCTACAACCCAAAACATAGAAATTAGATGGATACACACAAAGGGCTTGATTTAACAATAGGTGGGCTGCCCACATTTAAAATTGCACAATCTGTTTAATTGAATATAGAAGCAAAGAGTTTTGTTTGTTTTTTAAATTGCATGCTCTTTCTGAATCATAAAAGTTTGATTTTGACTTGGCTGTGCCTTTAACTGTTTTAGTGTGCTTCACCTTCTAGTTAATGTGGAATTTGATAGACATTTCAGATATATCAATTATATCAATGGCTCAGGATCTTATGTAATTTTTCAATTAGCAAAAACTACATATTAAACTTTGAAAATGTATGCTTAAAGGAATAAACAGCTGGGTACAACTACAGTGCCATGGTTATAACTCATTATGTTATTGTTTTCCCTCCTGTGTCTGCAGCTCTCTTTAAAGCTGTTCTCTTATTTACACATTTACAGAATCCAGTTGGTAAAGCTCTGCACTTTATACTAGGTGCCACCATCTTGTAGCTCGCATATTATTGTATCCTGTGACAGAAGCAGAGCTCTTTCACAGATCTGTGATGTTACTGGCTTTTCGACAGCTGAACCTTTCACTTCAGTTTAGATCACATAATACAGAGCAGAAGTGTTACATGCAGTTTTTTGCACAGTTTAAGAGGTAAATAACAAATTTAAGCTTCAAGATGGTGGCACCCAATGTAAAGATGCAGATCTTCACTAACTGTCAATTGTAAGGGGTTAAAATAAGAGAATGACTTTGAAGAAAGCTGCAGACAAAGGAGGAAAAATAATAGCATAATGAATAGTTACCATGCCACTGTAGTTGTACTTAAGAGTGTAATGTCCCTTTAACCGTCCATTTTTTTGCAACATATTCCTATGTTTAGACTTTTTAAGCCAGTTCCCAAGTAAGCAAGGCATACAGAAATATTTTTTCTAGATAACAGCAATACTTTAGATATTAAGATAGCTTCATTGCAGTCAGATTTAAATAAAAAGGTTAAATATAATGTTGCACATTATTAGATCACCTATGATGTTGAAATATACAACAATTACCCGAGCAAAAACAAATCTAAAAATGAAAATAAGCAGAAAAGTGATAATAATAGTTCTCTTGTCTTATTTGACAATCTGTTTACTAACTTACAGCTTTTACTTGTATTTTTTTAACAACTGTAGAAAATTGAAGCTTATCTACAGACATATTTTCTTGGCTACTTTCTAGAGTAGCATTCAACCACAGGATTTATTTCTCAAACCAATTTACTAGAAACCAAATGGAAGGAATATTATAGAAAAGAAAAGGCAAAACCGAATGTGGATGAAAATGCAGAGAATGGATTGAAAGATTTGCAGAGAGGTAGGTTATGGATATCATAGGAAACTTCTGGTGATGTTTACATAAATTTAAATAAATACAATTGCTAAGAGAGGTGTATGGGATATAGGGGTAGATGTTCAAGGAAGTGAATCATGAAGCAAACGGAATCTTGGAGAAATATGTAGCTAAAAAAGATAAGACCCAGAGAAGCAAAAAACATTGTAGAATTAGAAATGTTAATTATATGGTTGTTTCCTAGTTATTCTATTTATCAGACTATAAATAAAAATGCTATAAATATATTTACAATATAATATATTTGACAAATATTCTTTTTTCTAGTTGAAAAATGATCATTCTGTGTGAAGACAAGGGTCTCACAAATAGAACCTGTATGCACACATTTGGCACCTTTGGAATAGCATCAGCTGGTGGAATTTAACAATTTGTTACTTGATTTTCCCACCAGCAGGCAAACCAACTATTTAATACAAAACACCCATTTCCCTCTCAGTTGATAAACTCATTGTCAGCCAGCTGACCATATTATGGGAGAGCTTAAAGGGACATGAAACCCAAAATGCCTCTTTCATGTTTCAGATAGAGTCTACAATTTTAAGCAACTTTTCAATTTACTTCTATTATCAAATATGCTTAATTATCGTGTTATCCTTTGTTAAAGGAACAGCAATGCACTACTGGGGGCTAGTTTAACACATCAGATTAGCCAATGACAAGAGGCATATATGTGCAGTCACCAAATAGCAGCAAGCTCCCAGTAGCGCACTGCTGCTCCTGAGCCTACCTAGGTATGCTTTTCAATAGAGAATACAAAGAGAACAAATCCAATTACAGTAGATAATAGAATTAGAAAATTGTTTAAAATTAAATGCTTTATCTGAATCATCGAAGTTTGATTTTTACTTTACTGTCCCTTTAAGAGGTTGATATAGTTGCTGTTTCTCTCTGTTCTGTTTCTGTTCACTTCGTTCAGTTAACAGCAACTTGCATGTTTGTGAGCACGCTGCCTGAGTCTGTTGCGAGCTCCCAATAGTAATACTGTCTAGTACCTACCTGCAAAAGTGAGGAAAGAAACATGAAGAAAGGTGACCACTGGGTGGAAGTGACACTTGTGGTATTTTTGGTAAGAGTTAGGGTGAAAAGGAAACAAATTGATATAGTAAATTGCTAAAACTTTAGACTCATGTTTGTTTGCTGCAGCAATATTAAAATCTTCCTATCCTCCATTGTGCCTGCTGTAAGTTTTTTTTTTTTACCTACAAAAAATAATAAACACACACATTTATATAAATATATTTTATTAGAAAGGGTATATATGAGTGTAACACTTTCTTTCAATGTATTTATGTTGTGTTTGTGTTTTAACTCTTTGGGGCCGAATTATCAAATGGAGGGTAGACATGATTTACTGGAGAGAATCATGCCTGCCCGACATTGCTAAATGCCGACAGCATACGCTGTTGGCATTTAATATTGCAGAAGCATTTCTAGTGAAATGCTTATGCAATGCCGCCCCTGCACATTCACGGCCAATTGGCCGCTAGCAAGGGGTGTCAATCACTCCGATCGCATAGAATAGGGATGATTGCAGTCCGCCACCTTTTAGGACGGCTGCTTCTTAACTTCAGTTTCCGGCAATTGCATCCACTGTTTAATAAATCTACCCTTGACTCTCCACTCGTGCTAAACAGATGCACACACATTTAGATTTGTAATATGTGCGCAAGTTAGCATGGGCATGACATTGGTTGTCATGACCCGGGCTGACAATAATGCACCACTTGTAATCTGGCCCTGAGTTGGATAACTCTGTATGTCTGAAATAAACCAACAAATCCTATAATATACAAACCAGTGACACTAACACATTTAAAAAAAGGATTGTTCTCTGATAACAGTCCTAAAAAATACAAATCACAAACCTTAATATAGTCCTCTAATTAAAGCATGTGTCACAACAACAGATCTATTTGTTATAGTGTCTCAAAAATACTTAACTCATAAATAAAAAAACACAAAAATCACAAACCCACCAGTGGTTGCAAAATACATAGAGAACCAACAACATCTTCAGACAGACAGACCGACAGACAGAAAGACAGACATATATTAAAAGTTTGTTGTATAATTATTATTTTTAATTTTTCAGCTATATTGTTAAATGTCAATGTATGTGATTTTTGCTTGCATGATGTTTGTGATATTAGTATAATGAGCATAGATGCCACTGCTGCTGTAAACATATGCATTCAAATTTTGTTGTAAGATGTAATATATATATGTATAGTAATATAATATTTGGTGGAATTTAAAGCAGTGTTATGCTTGCTCAACAATCAATATATGTTTTTTACTGTAGAACTATAAAAATTGAACATAAAGAATAAAACGGGTATTAGTCAGATTAATTTAAAATAGAATTAATATGCTAAAATAAAATAAAAAAGCAAAATAATTTGCTTTATAATTTAGAATATATTAGTGGTTTGTACCTTCTTACTTTTTAATCAAATTTTAATTTCTTTATGAATTGTTTATGCCAATCAAAAATGTTATCAAAGTGAAAGATGCAAAATAAACCAGGGTACTTGGTATGAGAAGGAATATTAGTGTGTAAATTATTGAGATGAAATTCAATTAAAAAAATGACAACATTCTAAGCTAGTTTGAAATATTATGCAACCAAGTTTTCATAAATTATAGAATTCTGGGAGAACTGTTACAGATTACATTTGGTATAAATGTTTGCTACAGATATCCAGGCAAAATGCAATAATGAGACAATTGATGAAAAAAGGCATGGAGAATCCGTCATGGTTAGACCTGACAACGTTGAAAAATATTTCATAATGTGCATTAATTTGCCCGATTGGTCATGTCACAGTATATTTGATTTTGACGAATATTAAGATTATTTTGAACACATTTTAAAATGTACATGTTTCAACTAGTAAATCTTCATTCAAATTTGACAAACTATTCATAAGATACAAAGTTTAATAAGGGAAATCTAAATGTACTGTAAATAAGGTGTTATTAAATATATACAAAAAGATAATGCTAATGTTTACTTTTGATAAACAAAATAAATCTATTTTGCATTTTCAAATGTTCAAATATGTTTTATGAAGTCTATTTTTTTCACACATCAGTTCCAATAACATTTTTACAGAACTATAATATATTTGATATAATATATGCAAACTTTCATATTTTAGAGTTTGTGAAATTATACGGGAAAAGATTATCAAAATTAGATTTGTCATTTCATAGTATAATTTTACTGATCTGTAGTGTGACCTGGAGAACAGAATTTAAAAAGTGTGTCATCCTGCCTCATATTGGCCCCATTTATTAAATGCCTGATAAACAAGGTTCGCTCTTAGGAACTTTGTCTACAAAGATTAGCAGTGTTCAGGCAGCAATTGCTTCTCAATCAACCTGATCAGATCAGGTGATTTAACTCTGCAAGCCTTGAGGTGATAGATAGGCTTATTAGATATAGTCTTTAGACTACAGCTACTTAACCAGTGTTTTAGACCCACTTGCAGCTAGAAACACTGAGGCCCTGATGCTGCATCTGCAGCTTCATAAATTGGGTCCATAGTGTGACTTGCTGACTCTGCATGTGTGATGGAGCCAACTACTTGTGAAAATTTTAGAAGAAACAAAAAAGAAGCTGATAAGGTTGGTTAATTAAGAATTTCTGATAGGGGGCAGAGCAAGCTCACGAGACAAAGCTCTGGAACTGAACAGTCGCATGCTAGCATAGCTCCGGCTATATACTATATTTAAACATATCTCTGACCGTTCAGTCCAGCTCAATTTGCAAAGTTTGTGTGACGGAAGACCA
The DNA here is from genome assembly GCF_027579735.1 of Bombina bombina. Lineage (NCBI taxonomy): Eukaryota > Metazoa > Chordata > Amphibia > Anura > Bombinatoridae > Bombina > Bombina bombina. Next base: position 488,245,715 of record NC_069502.1, on the reverse strand, counting down.
GTGGAACTTGTTTGAGAAGCGCAGGGACTCTTCTGCAAATAATTTTGATATACTTTATAGCGCCCTACGCCGGGACGTCTGAGAGGCGGCCATCTTCCAGCTCTTGTGGTTGCCTAATTACAGATAAGTCAATGACGACTAAAAACTTCCCCATACAAGGAGCTGGTGAGCCGGTGGGGATGCTGGAGAGGTTAAGCAGCGATAAATTGGATCTCTTGAACCCTAATTTCATAGATTCACTGGATCGTCTATTGTGTAACCACTTCCTACAGCTTGAGGCGAGTGTGATGGCGGCATGGGAAGGGGCCAAGCATGTTGACATGCAGCGTTATGTATTGACAACTTTAGAAAGCGTTTTTAGCCCTAATGCCGGATAATAGACTGATGAGATGGGAAACCTCCAAAACTAACCAACCAAACCCTGAGCAGGACTTTGCTGTTGTGCGGGAAACAGAATGTCACTCGGGTCAACATAGAGGTGTGATGACTTCTGAAATGACCACAACTGACGAGCACTATGGGTATTACAAGAAAACTGGGATGAGCTATGATATTATAAGTTCCCCCACACCATGCTTCCTTCGATTACCTTGCATCCAATCTCCACGAAAGCTCCTGACCAGCGGAGCCACCAGTCTCTGGACTATATCTTGGTGCCAGCCTTGGGTAGCCTCTGTTTGCTGCTTGCTGCAGTTAAGTTTCAGGGCATTCGGAAGGAAAACAGGGCATCTCAGAATGTGGCCTTAGTGGCAACCTACCCCAGGAGCGACTTGCAGATATTCCTAATATTTGTCGACATTAAATGTTTCACATGGGACCCTGGAGGCTTCGCTCTCAATATTGGTGTGAGTATGCAGACACAGCTGTAAAGAGACTACTCTTTAGTGACATCTCTACCATTAAATGCTTACCACCATTGGAAATTTCCTTTATTCTGCTGGGATACTGGTGATTTTTTTTTAACATCACAGGGACCTGTTGTCCTTTACTAAAGCTTGGCGTGGGGTAATAGAGTAGTATGTTACTCTGGGCTCATCCTATGTTTTGGATCCTTGTTCAAATGTGCTATAGTGTTCCACTAGTATGTGTTTACAGAATTTGTTGCTACCTGTTTAGCTCAGGGTGAAATATTAGTCACCTTTTTGTTATCACTATACCTATGCTCCTTATTTTCTTATTAGGTTATTGCCTAGTTCAATGTTTTGTTGCTAAGGGTGTTATCCTATAGAGAAAATAGATTATATATTGAACTTACAGTGCGTTCATTTCAAGGCAATATATATTTTCCTTTTTTCAACATACTGCTCATATCCTCCCTGTCCCACTAGATGACAGCATAGATACATAAGAATACTCAGTCATGTTTAAGATACTTGTAAGGACAATATTTATTTCCTCCAGCCCTCTGATTCACAACTGGATACTACACCTCTGTACATCTTTTATAGTAAGAGTTATTTTTATTTGTTGCCTCAAGTACCTTTTCTTCTTCATAGGCTAGATGTTCTGCTCTCTATTCAATAAGCTGAGTGACATGTCAACAAACTGAAGTTAGAAACATCTAATAGTCAGTATTATCTTTATTCAATGTAGAGCAAACCAGACAGGTTGACATTCTGGAAATGAAGACCTGTCCTGCTCTAAATTATATTTAAATATTCTTCATGTTGAGACACTTAGACTATAGTTTTATATTATAAGGGTTTGTAGTTACTGAAAGTGTCCACAGAAACAAGTGTAGCAGACAACCTTGGTGAGTTAGTGTTGTTTCTACTATTCAATTTATATATTAGTCTGGTTAGATGGCTTGTACAATATGAGGATAAATGTAAGAATGTTTACCAGTCATATGCCTACCTCAGATAGCTATTATGCAGGATATGTTTATGTTAGCTGAGTTTATTTGGGCTAATTTTGGTCATGTAGTAACGTATATGTTAATTTACTGTGCAGTAGTTATGATCATTAGGATAAGAAAGAACATATAACGTCACTTCTAAGAGCTTTGTGTTGTTTCTTATTGTGGTAGATCCCTAATAACTGAAATAGTCACCTGTTGCTGGTTATAGAGCCCATGACCATTCGGCAGGTTGGTCCAAGAGAGAAGAAAATAATTTTCTGTTTTTTCTATACTTAAAGAAAGAAATGTATTCTCTATATAACAATAGAGCACACCTAATATATTTCACTTTCACAGATGTTGACGTATACCCCTGAGCCTTAGCCTTATTTTTTTTGGTATAATATTGATGCAACCTCACTTTTACCTTGAACTAATATAAACTATGTTATAATATCTTATACCATCCCAGAAACAGTTTCAAAATGTATTTAGAGGTCACTTCCACTTTGATTATCACCCATTAATCTTCAGTATCTAAACATATATAATGCAACAAGCCTATAGTACCCCTTTTGCTAATAGGCACTATAAATCTTACTTTTATCTCTTTTTATATTGTTATATGGCTGGTCTCCTACGCCCCCCCCCCAAAGGTAAAACTCTGGCACATATGAGCATGTCCAGAGTGTCTTGCGCAGTTTTCCTTGCAAAATACTGCATATACAATTATATTTTATTATATACATTATATTTAACTTTTTACTAGTTATTTATATGCTTCTTCAATTTAAGTCAATAATTCTTTGCACCACAGGTTTTATATTCCTTGAAATATTTCAATATTTGTCTGTAATGCAACATAGCGAAGATTGGTTGATTCTTACAATACATCCTAATTAGATACTCAAGCTTGAGTGGCTCCTTTATGCTTTTTAATTTTTAAGGAGCCACAGTTTAATGATTATTTTCCACACCTTTTTTGGGTATAAATGAAGCACCCTTTGACTCTCTGTACGTTATAAAATAAGTTATATATATATCTTCAGTATATTTAAAAGCAAGAAAAATTTGAAAATGTGAGGTTTCGTTTATTTTCTACATATTTGAATTTTTCTGTGATACAGATATGACTTTATATTTTATATTATATTTTTTTTCCCTTCTGTAGTCACACATCTTTTGCAATATCGCATATATGTTGTATGTTGTATTTATATTTAACCTCAATAAAAATTATTTCAAGAAAAAAAAAAAAGTTGCACATAGAGAATAATACTACTAGCCTGTCAAAGGTAGAAAAGAAAAAATAAGATTTTCTAAAATAATGGCCTAGATTACAAGTGGAGCACAAAAATATCAGCGCAGTTGAGTGCTAATACTGTTCCAGTTAAATTAATTGCGCTCTCATTCTTGCAAGGTTATTGCTCGAGCAAAAGCTTAAGACATGCTAACATCTGGAGGTCTGGAAGTGCTGCTGTGCTAAATCCCTCTGCCCATAGCCTTCAAAGCGGCGTACTATAAAACCCTGTTCTGCCTTTCTTTCAAGCACTTACTCAAAAGTGCGCTAAGCCTAAGTGCACTAAAGCTCAAAGTGCGTTATGAAATAGTTTAATTTTTTTTTATTTTATTTATACTCATACATACACATGCATACAAATATACAGAGATTATACACTTTTGAGCCGTTCCCAGTAAAGAACCTTTTCAGATACCATATCACTATAAAACACTGTTTATACATTTAATTCAATTATAAACACACACAAGTATAGACATATATATATATATATATATATATATATATATATATATATATATATATATTCCACCAGTGGCATGCACTCATTCCCGTATTTTGCATTCACAGCCCAGGTGACTCCTCAAAAAATAGAGTAGAATTTCAGACATAAAGGAGGGCACTCACGGGTCTTTTCATCATCAAAACAGATACTTTATTTAATGTTTCATATTACACATGTCGATGTTTCGGCTCTCATAGTGAGCCTTTTTCAAGACAATCTTAATGTGTTATATTTGCAGCGTCTTACGCGCCTCTGCAAGAACAGTCTGTATCAATGATACATATTTCTCTTGGAGAGCGGTGTGAGACACTACAGAAAAAAATAGTTATTTCATTACTTTAAAAAAAATAAGCGTCATTTCTTGCAAACTGGGTACAGGCAGACAGCTGCCAGTACCTAACATGGCAGGTAATAGAGGGGGAGGGTTAAAGAGCTGTTTGGGGGGGGGGCTCGGGGAGGTTGGGTGGTAAGGGGGGATCCTACACTGCAGAAAATATATAATAAAAAAAAACTTTATTTTTATTATGGCTGACATTCTGCCAGTACTAAGATGGGGGTGACCTTTGGGGGGTGGAGGTGGAAAGAGAGCTGTTTAAGAGGGATCAAGGAGGGATTAGGGGGTAGGATCTGTCAGGTGGGAGGTTGATCTCTACGCTAAAGCTAAAATTAACCCTACAAGCTACCTAATTAATGCCTTCACTGCTGGGCTTAATACAAGTGTGGTGCGCAGCGGCATTTTCTAATTACCAAAAAGCAATGCAGAAGCCTTATATGTCTGCTATTTCTGAACAAAGGGAATCCCAGAGAATCATTTACAACCATTGATTGCACAAGCTGTTTGTAAATAATTTCAGTGAGAAACCTAAAATTGTGAAAAAGTTAACATTTTTTTTATTTGATCGCATTTGGCGGTTAAATTGTGGTATGACATATACCAAAATGGGCCTAGATTAATACTTTGGGTTTTCTGCTAAAACAAAATATATACATGTGAAGGGTTATTCAGGGATTCCTGACAGATATCAGTGTTACAATGTAACTTTTGCTAATTTTGAAAAAAAAATAGCAAAGTGCTACTTGTACTTATTGCCCTATAACTTGCAAAAAAAAAAGCAAAGAACATGTAAACATTATGTATTTCTCAACTCAGGACAAAATTTAGGTGGTTGTAGTTGTGTAACAGATTTTGGGGGTCAAAATTAGAAAAAGTGTGTTTTTTAAAAATTTGTTATCATATTTTATAATTGTTTTTATAGTAAGTTATATGATATGATGAAAATAATGATAATCTTTAGAAAGTCCATTTAATGGCAAGAAAAATGGTATATAATATGTTTGGGTACAGTAAATGAGTAAGAGGAAAATTACAGCTGAACACAAACACAGCAGAAATGTAAAAACAGCCATGGTCCTTAACAGGAGGAATATTGAAAAAACTTAAATTATGCTTACCTGATAATTTTCTTTTGTTCAGATGGAAAAAGTCCAAAGCTGCATTCATTACTTTTGGGAATTCAGAACTTGGCCACCAGGAGGAGGCAAAGACACCCCAGCCAAAGGCTTAAATATTCTTCCTACTTCCCCTATCCCCCACTCATTCTGCAGAGGAACAAGGCACAGTAGAAGAACTATCAAGGTGAAAAGGTGCCAGAAGAACAAAAATAACAGACGCCCCACACAAATAAATGTGGGCGGGAGCTGTGGACTTTTTCCATCTGAAGAAAAGAAAATTATCAGGTAAGCATAATTTAAGTTTTTCTTCATAAATGTAAAGAGTCCACAGCTGCATTCATTACTTTTGGGAAAACAATACCCAAGCTATAGAGGACACTGAATGCAAAACCGGGAGGGGAAAAGAGGCGGCCCATTCTGAGGGCACCAGGCCTGAAAACCCCTACCCAACAAAACCCCGCTTTGTCCGAAGCCGAGAGCAACTTTGAAAAAAAGGAAAAGGCCCAAGACACTGACCCGCAGATAGTCCACAGACTTGCTAGAGACCGCAGGAACTAGACTTGACTGAGTCAACAGCCTCCAAGAGACACCATCGCCAGCAGTCAGTATCCAAACAACACACCCCTTACAGAAATAAGCCACCTGATCTAACCTCCGACACACAGGGCAGGACAAAGACCCTCCAGAGAGAGGAAACCCCAGCTCATAAAGAAGACAAACTATCCCCTCAAAAGGGAAGGGCACAGATAAGAACAGCGTACATGTCCACAAGACATGAAGCCATAGTATGATCAAAACACGGACCAAATGAAATATCATCCAGACATCACTCCTGACCCATGCTCCCCCAGAAGGCTGAACTGGACCAGGTGATCCCACACCTGACAAGCCCCGGTTAGCGAAACACGGACAATATCATAAGCACACTCCCGGGAGGTATAGATGCACCAGTGCCAAAGATATGGCCATGCGGAACCGTGTCGTAACCTCCGGTGGGAATAGGCAACACTCCCTAGAAAGCATAAGTAGCATTTAAGTTACCTGCATGCGTAGTAAGAGTTGGTGGTAGGGAATTTGTCTCGTGAGAAATAGAATCCCCAGAGGTGGATGGCTCAGTGGGCACCCAATTCCTCTATCCTGAAGAACAGAGCTCTCTAAAACAGAATTCGGAACATAACTGATGGGCATGTATCACCCAGGCCAATTCATATTCTTCACAAGATGTAGAGTCTGAATCAGAAACATCCGTCTCCAAGAATCCTCCATAACTGGGACACTGCCACCTCCAGAGAACCAGACATCAGCGGACCAGGATTTCTCCATCGCCACACGGTCAGAAAAGCGGAAATGGAGACACAAGGTAAACCGCGCAGTCCATGCTAAAGTGCGTCTGATCGATAAGGCTGAGTCACTAAAAATAGGCCATAATGTTCCAAAATAGCCATGAGCCGAAGCAACACTACACAGTAGCAGACAGAATCACATAAAAAACATGATTCTAAACCCCCCTGTTCTTGATTCCTAGATACAAAAAGGAGCCTCACTGAGACCCTATGACTAACGACCTAATGTAGGTCTGAAACGTTTTTTGTTTTATGGTCCATGGAACAAACAGGGTCATTTTACTTCAAACTGCATAGGCTGGAGCACCTTTTCTTTTGGAGTTTCAAGTTTGACAGATAGTAGCGTCGCTTCTGCCATGGACTTGAGAGAAAAAAGCAGGCAGTGAAACTCGTCAATGCTGATTGCTTATGGAGCTGTTAATATGAGTCGGGATGGTTTTGCAGAAAGAGTTTCTCTGCATCTCTGGACTCTAACTTTCACCCATGCTTTCACTGAGAGGAATACTTAAAACTCCAGTCCCATGCTGAAGAGTACTACCCTCCACAAGAGACTATCGAAAACTTCTGACACTTCTCTGCCAACCTCCTGGGATGAAAGGCAAAGAATGACTGGGGGATGAGGGAAGTGGGAGGAGTATTTAAGCCTTTGGCTGGGGTGTCTTTGCCTCCTCCTGGTGGCCAGGTTCTGAATTCCCAAAAGTAATGAATGCAGCTGTGGACTCTTTCCATTTATGAAGAAAATGGTCTGGTAAATAAGGGGTTAATAATTTAAAAAAAAAGTTTTACATGTGTTTTGTTATTCTTCTATTATAACCCTAATACTTTAGGCTCCATATGCTAAGCAGCATGAGGTTCCTGCTTCCCACCAGAGTAAGAAGCAGCAGTCATCAGACTCTGATGCTTTTGATTTAGCAGAGAACATTTTCACCATGAACACGTTTGATGGTGTGATTGACAGGCCTATCTCACTAGCAATTGGTCACACAATAGAAGGGGTGGCATTACATACTCACTTGAGTGTGTAATAATCCAGATGGGCAGCGGACAAACAGGGTCAGCTGCCTGCACTCCACAAAGCTTTCTAGACAGGTTTGCAAGCTAAGCCTTTACTTCAGGTCCACAGTCATGCTATTTTTTTTTGTTATTTGTTGTGCTCAAGCCAAACACATAACTCACAACTTGTAATTTGAGCAATGTTTTGCAAAGCAACGCTGTCCCATTGAAGGTATAAGGTGTGCCAGAAAGATGTCGACCTCTGGTAATTCTGTTTAACCAGTCACTTATAATACGGGATTTGCACTATTCTGAGCTTGGGCCCACAATATTGATAGCCTACACTATGATATCAATAGTGCTCCACTTGTAATCTAGGCCAATATGAAGTCAGAGGTACACAATTTCTTCAAGCACACTAGTTAAAGTCAAATATAGGATTTTTAGCTAGGGCGTCAATTAACATTTAAATAAATTGAGCTGATTCAAAGTAATAGAAGAATTGGGAACAGAAGCAGCAGGCAACACTGTTTTCTTTCATTATTAGTAACTGTAGTTTGAGAAGCTAAGAGGGAGACACAACAGTGTATTTTATTCTAAAGTGTTTGATATAAGATTCAGAAAATATAAAATATTTTTTTTTCTATTCTCTACCTGCTGTTATCCTGCTGCTTAAAGAATGCTTTTGATGTGTTTGACATTGCCATTCTGAGTATTTGCTTTTATAAGTAAGTAAGCAAATTAGTATCTTGGACAATTTGTTTGTATTTCAGATCACTATCACTTAATGATGCCTTTGTAAAGTATACAGCACTTTAAAAAAAAATATATATTTTCATGTTTTATTTAAAGAAATCATAAAGTAAAGAAAAGTTGTATATATGCAGAATAAAAGCCAGAACAGAAGGGAACAAGTCAGAATTGCCAAATAATAAGTCAAATGGTTTAGAACAATATTTTAAAGATGAAAAACATAAAAATAAAATATTTTAGTACCCCTTCCCATCCAGGATAAATCCATAACAGAAAGGAATGACCTGGTAGCTCCACCACTTTCTAAATAGTGACACCAACCAAAATCACCTATTCCACAATACTAGGAAGAAAAGAGAAAAAATAAGCCACATAAAAAAAAAAATCTGCTAAAAATGTCTGGAACACCCACTTCCTAAATAGCCACACCAACCAAAATTAACTATTCCATAAGGCTATGAGGGAGAGACACAGTGAGCCACAGAGAACCAGAGAATCCACTTTTGAGTGTTCATTACATAACATAACATTTTACTCAAAAAACTCCCAAATTGACAAGCTTGCAAGTAGCCTCACCAACCTGATTTAAACATTTTAGAAGGCAATAAGAGAAAGAGACAACAAGTCACAGGTCCACCTAGATATTCATGTCTAAATATCTGTTGTGGACAAAAAAAAAATGTGTGCAAAAAAGGTCCAGAATTACCATTTCCTAAGAAGCCAAACCAGCTATATTTACCTATTCCACAAGTAAGAAGGGAGAGAGAGGCTATAAACCAATAAAATCTACCAGGGAATCCATGTGCAAGTTTCTATTTAAATCAAAATTGCATTTTGCTCTATAAAGGCACAGAATACTCATTTCCAAAGTAGCTATACCAACCAAATTCCCTGGTTTCCCAATGCTAGGATGAAGATAAAAAAGAGAAATAATGGCTGCCATATGAAAGTTTCATTTCTGGGTAAAAAAAAGGATTTGTGCCAAGAAAATCCCCACTTTCAAAGTAGCCCCACGTCCAAGTATCCATGGCAGTCAAAATATAATTGTGCACAAAATAGGTGTGGAAAATCAAATTCCCAAGAAGCTACACCAGCTAAATTCACCAATTCCACATGACTAGAAGGGTAACAGACAATAAGTACCAGACCCACCATGCAATCCATATGCAAGTATCTGTCCTCTGGATTTAAAAAAAGAGAATGCCCACATCAATCAAATTCACCCTTTCAAAGCATCCAGGAGGGAGGGAGCCTCAGAACAAAAGAATAAAGATCTGTAACTTGCCTCCCTGTCACCTATATTTAGAATGGGTTATAGAATGGGTGAACTTGATTGGTCTGGCTATTTGGGAAATGAAGGGTGTTCAGAGAAGTCTGTTCCGTGTTTCTTTGTGGATTAGAAGAGGTTAACACAAAGTTATTGTTTCAAAGTTTTTGAATGAGTTGACTTATTATACTGCTGTTCTAGCCTAATGAATTCTGGCTTTTAGCATGTCCCAAATATATATATACCTGTAGTTTGTCTGCAAATCATATAATTCATGCATTTATTAAGTATGATGAACTTACATATTTTGTTTCTCTTCCAGCAGGTTTCGGGAACTTTTGCTCCTGTAAGCATAAAAAAGCCTACATTAGAGATAACTATCCACATTTCTAATATAATAAATTACTTATTTTTATATTAAAGAACTACTATGTCAAAGGAAAAAACAAACAAAAAACAAGAAATGAGATCAGAGAAATGTCAAATTGTTATCTTTGTGTATTTCAAACACCTGTTGATTTTTTATTTCTGTACACTAAGAATTTTAATTTTAAATATTGCCCTACATTCACAGTAGAGCAAGTGTAACACGTGTACAGGGAATAGTTATATACATATATAGGCTTAAACATTATGGGACATAGGGAATAGTACTTGAGGATATATAGGGCACGATAATTTCACTTCGCACATCGGGGTATTACATAAACCCTGCCGGCAGTTCAAAAAGTGCCGTGAGTCTGATAAACTAGCGATGTCCAGAAATAAGTGTAAATACACATTTTTGGAGTCACCAGTGACTTTCGGCACTTTAGAAACTGCCGGCGCCTAAGAAAAGAAAAGAAAATATCAAATCTCCTGTAACAGTCTAACACGCCTCCCAAAAATAAGCCCGACACGTAAAAACCCCTATATCTGCAATCCCCCCTCTCACTACTAATAATAAATGTATTAACCCCTAGACTGACAACCCCCACAACGCAATAAGGCTAATTAAATTATTAACCCCTATATCCGCCATCAAACCTACACCAAAAGTAGCTACATTATTAACCCCTATATCCGCCATCAAACCCACACCGCAAGTAACTAAATTATTAACCCCTAAATCCGCCATTAACCCACAATGCAATAAAGCTATTCAAGTATTAACCCCTAAACTGCCATAGTCCACAATGCAATAAACCTAACCCATAACCTAACCCCCCTAACCTAACCCCCCTAACCTCCCCTAAATGAACCCAAATTACTTAAATTAAATTAATTTAACCAAATACTAAAGTTACTATAAAATTAAAAAAAACTAACACTGGCTGATTTGAATAGCCAATAGAATTTCAGTAGTTCTTATCCTATTGGCTGATTTGAACAGCCAATAGGATTTCAGTAGCTATCATCCTATTGGCTGATTTGAATTTGAAGGCTCAAATCAGCCATTAGGAATTCAAGGGACGCCACTTTTAATCGCGTACCTTGAATTTCTATTCGGTGTATGGCGGAGATCGTATGAAGATGATCTCCACTCTCCATGGCTCCGCAGTCACCGGTCTTCAGTTCCAGGCTCGCGGGTCTTCAGTTCCAGGGTCGCCAGTCTTCAGCTCCGTGGTCATCGGTCCTCAACTCCACCCTGCGCCGGCTGGTTCCTGGAAGAAGCAAGAAGAGGTCGCCGCTTGGAAGGAGACTTCACCGCCTGGAACAGGATCTTCTCCGCCGGACTTCAGGACAGGTGAGGACCACTTGGGGGTTAGACTTAGGGTTTTTTTGGGGGGGTTATTTTTTTTAGATAGGGTGAGCAGTAAAAGAGCTTACTGTCCTTTTAAGGGCAACACGCAACAGATGCCCTTTTTTACGGCAATGGGTAGTTTAGGGTTTTTAGTGTTAGGTTATTTTATTTGGGGGGGTTTGGTGGGTGGGGGGTTTTACTGTTAGAGGGGGTTGTGTATTTTTGGGAAAAAGAGCTGATTATCTTGGGACAATGCCCTGCAAAAAGCAATTTTAAGGGCTTCTGGTAGTTTATTAGATTAGGGGGTGTTTTTATTTTGGGGGATCTTTTTTAATTTCATAGGGATTAGGTATAATTTTTGTAGAATTTTGTAATTTTATTTTTTATTTTCAGTAATTGTAGCTTAAAGGGACAGTCAATTCCAGAATTTTGATTAGACTATCCCTTTAATCTATACTTAGTTTATTTGTATTTTTAAAGTAGTGTTATTTTTTTAAATTTATTAGTAACTTTAGTATTTGGTTAATTTAGGTAATTTGGGTTCATTTAGGGGAGGTTAGGGGGGTTAGGTTAGGGGGTTTAGGTTAGGGGTTAGGTTTATTGCATTGTGGACTATGGCGGTATAGGGGTTAATACTTGAATAGGTTTATTGCGTTGTGAGCTATGGCGATTTAGGGGTTAATACTTGAATAGGTTTATTGCGTTGTGGGCTTTGGCAGTTTAGGGGTTAATACTTGAATAGGTTTATTGCGTTGTGGGTTAATGGCGGTTTTAGGGGTTAATAATTTATGGCTAGAGTTATTGTCACCGCTCACTTACCTACAGCACTGGTATTACAGGTTTACAAAAACCCGGAGTTAACAGGCAAGAAGTGAGCGTAAAGTAAAATTGAGCTCCATACCGCACTCCAATACCAGTGCTGCTCATGCACGGTTTCCCCCTAGACATCAATGGGGAGAGCCGGCTGAAAAAAAGTCTAACACCTGCAAAAAAGCAGCATAGGGGGGCGGAGCCAAGCTGTCCTGGGACATGGCCGTGTTTCTGTAGAGCTCCGGTGATGTTGCAGCTCACCTAACTCAGAATTCACAGGTGAAGGCCTTAAATACACCACACTGGACCCCTAAAACTTGCCAGCAAAGACCGGAGCGGTATTTGGAGACACATTCGCACCTTCAAAGATCTCCTAATACCACATCTCCTAGCATATTTTCAAAGTATAGACGAAAACAAAAAGTTTCCCCCCTTAGCCCTACAAGCTAATATAACTATGATCCCGAAACCAAACAAAGCTAAGACATTAATAAACTACAGACCAATCTCCCTGTTAAACACAGACATAAAGATTTTCGCTAAAGTTATAGCCAACAGACTTAACTTAATTTTACCTAAGATCATTCACCAAGACCAGGTCGGTTTTGTTCCTCATCGCAAAGCCAGGGATAATACCCATCTGCTGTGGCATGCCAAATCTAAAAACATTCCTTCAATCTGGCTCTCTACCGACGCCGAAAAGGCCTTCGACAGAGTAGGATGGCCTTTTCTAGAGGCGACATTACAAGCTTTTGGGTTAGGAGACAAGCTACTACATAGAATCTTTGCTCTTTACAATGAACCCAGTGCTAGAGTGATCCTTAATGGGGTCTTATCAGACCCGTTTCGGATTACAAACGGCACCAGACAGGGCTGTCCCCCTTGCTATTTACATGCCTTATTGAAACACTGGCGATTAGAATTAGATCAAATCAGGAAATTTGGGGCATGATGGTAGAGAGAGAAGAGTATAAGATGTCTCTTTTTGCAGATGACATCCTTTTCTCTCTGATAGATCCAGTCATAACAATCCCACCCCTCATGAAAGAGCTGGAGATAATAAGTAACTAATTTTAATATTAACCAAACTAAATCCAAAATGCTAGGAGTAGCTATTGATCACCAAACGGAAACACTAATAACCAAAATATGCCCATTTCATTGGAGTGGGAAGTCCCTGAGATACTTGGGAATACAGCTAGCAGACAATTTTGATGCTCTGTTCAAATTAAACTATATCCAAATTAAAAATATACTTATGAGAGATTTATCATCTTGGACAAGGAAACATCTGTCCTGGCTAGGCAGGATTAATACAGTCAAAATGAACGCATTCCCACGCCTGTTATACATTATGCAAACCCTCCCTATTCTACTCCCAAACACTTACACCTTACAGATGCACAGGCTATTTAGTTCCTTCATCTGGAATAGACGTCCCCCTAGGATAAACAAACACACTATGATGCGCTCAATAGCTCAGGGAGGCCTAAGCGTTCCTGATGTTGACTCGTACCGTAGGTCCATAATTCTCCAGAGAATTCTCGATTGGAGAATACACAAAGACCATAAGAGATGGATTTTACTGGAAGAAAATGTAAACCCTAGTACCATATCTATCCTCTTGCCCAGGCCCGCTAACATCACTTCTCCACAATAGCGAATTCTCACTATCATTAATAGCTAAAAACATAGAGATACACAAAGAGAACAGGGAGGTCTCAGCAATGCAAAATATGGATAATGATCAATTATGCACCCAAGAGAGGCTGATAGATATGGGTCATGATTGGGCTGCAAACTGGTTTTCTTATAGGAGAACACACCATTATATCACAACTCACCCACATTATGCAAACATGACACGCTCACTAACAAACTAGGAAAAACGATATGCTTCCACTCCCCCAATTAAACATAGTCTCTCACATATCTATAACATTATTGCTCAATCACTCCCGGGCAATCTACCACGTTCAATTGAAATGTGGGAGAGAGAACTAGGGATAATTATTACTCCCCAGACTGCAACTAACATTTTTCACAATACCAAATCCGCCTCCACATCAGCATCCATTAAGGAAATAAACTACAAAATATTACATGGTTGGTACCTTACACCCAAGCGGTTACATAAATTGTTCCCAAAGGCTAATAACTGCTGCTGGCGATGTGGACATGTTGGAAGTAATATGAGCCAAATGTGGTGGTGGTGCTCTCAGATTAACACGCTATGGCGCAATATAATCAATATAATCAGTGAGATAGAATATATCTTGCAGGCCCTTCTCCCCTTAGACCCTCTAGTCTGGCTGCTAAATAAATCCATTAAACTCCCCCAAGCTCACTTTAGATCTCTATTAAAGATTTTGATAAACAGCGCAAAAGTTCTGATAGCTCTAAATTGGAGATCAACTGAAGTGGTCTCTATAAAACTTTGGCAAAATAAGGTCACGGATATGATTGAAATGGAGGAATACGGTTCCTACTTGTCTGGCAATAGGGAGCAATTTATTGAAGTACAACACACATGGGAACGATATATTAAAGATAGAAAGCTCTAGACCCCCTTTTGAAAATACCTGAGGCTAATTGTAGTTCATAGTTATTATTGGTTCAATACATACATTGGTACAGATATTAATCAATCGTCAAGGCAAACTAATAAAGATACTGCTACAGGCGCTGAGACATCAGGGTTATGGTTAAAAACAAACTTATAAAAAGTTAAAATGAGAATCCGTGATGCATGTTCTTTTATTTTTTTTTTGAGTACTTTTGATATCAGATGTGTATTCATTTATGTGTATTATTTACAAAAACTGTCAGACAACTGAGATCTGTCATTTAAATTGTACATTTTTCTTTTCTGTATTCAGTATTATGGATTCTTAATAAAAAAGATTTTGAAAAAAAAAAAAAAAAAAGCAGCGTAAAGCACAGTAACGCAGCCCCATTGATTCCTATGGGGAAACAAAATTTATGTTTACACCTAACACCCTAACATGAACCCCGAGTCTAAACACCCCTAATCTTATACTTATTAACCCCTAATCTGCCACTCCGGACATCGCTGCCACTATAATAAACATGTTAACCCCTAAACCGCCGCATCACAAACACTAGTTAAATATTATTAACCCCTAATCTGCCGCCCCTAACATCGCCGCCACCTACCTACGTTTATTGATTGGAACAGCCAATAGAATGCAAGCTCAATCCTACTGGCTGATTGGATCAGGATTGAAGCTCAATCCTATTGGCTGATTGCATCAGTCAATAGGATTTTTGCAACTTTAATTCCGATTGGCTGATTCTATCAGCCAATCAGAATTCAAGGGACGTCATCTTGGATGACGTCATTTAAAGGAACCTTCATTCTGCAAGAAGATGATGATTGAAGAGCATGCTCTGCGCCGGATGTCTTGAAGATGGACCCACTCCGCACTGGATGGATGAATATAGAAGATGCCTTCTGGATGAAGACTTCTGCCCGGTTGGATGAAGACTTCTGCCGCTTCGTTGAGGACTTCTGCTGGCTTCGTTGAGGATGGATGTCAGGTCTTTAAAAACTGTAAGTGGATCTTTGGGGTTAGTGTTAGGCTTTTTTAAGGGTTTATTGGGTGGGTTTTATTTTTAGATTAGGGGTTTGGGCACTTGAAAAAGAGCTAAATGCCCTTTTAAGGGCAATGTCCATCCAAATGCCCTTTTCAGGTAGTTTAGTTTTGGGGGGGCTTTTTATTTTGATAGGGATATTAGATTAGGTGTAATTAGTTTAAATATCTGATAATTTATTTTTTTATTTTGTGCAATTTAGTGTTTGTTTTTTTTGTAATTTAGGTAATTGTATTTAATAAATGTAATTTATTTAATTGTAGTGTAAGGTTAGTGTAAGACAGGTTAGGTTTTATTTTACAGGTAAATTTGTATTTATTTTAGCTAGGTAGTTAGTAAATAGTTAACAACTATTTACTAACCATTCTACCTAGTTAAAATAAATACAAACTTACCTGTGAAATAAAAATAAAACCTAAGATAGCTACAATGTAACTATTAGTTATATTGTAGCTATCTTAGGGTTTATTTTACAGGTAAGTATTTAGTTTTAAATAGGAATTATTTAGGTAATAATAGTAAGTTTTATTTAGATTTATTTTAATTATATTTAATTTGGCGGGTGTTAGAGTTAGGGTTAGACTTAGGTTTAGGGGTTAATACATTTAGTATAGTGGCAGCGACATTGGGGGTGGCAGATTATGGGTTAATAAATGTAGGTAGGTGGCGGCGATGTTAGGGGTGGAAGATTATGGGTTAATGATATTTAACTAGTGTTTTTGATGCAGGAGTGCTGTGGTTTAGGGCTTAATATGTTTATAATAGTGGCGTCGATGTCCGGAGCGGCAGATTAGGGGTTAATAATTTTATTTTAGTATTTGCGATGCGGGAGGGCCTCGGTTTAGGGGTTAATAGGTAGTTTATGAGTGTTAGTGTACTTTTTAGCACTTTAGTTATGAGTTTTAAACTACAGTTTTGTAGTGTAAAACCCATAACTATTGACTTTCAGTTTACGGTATGGATCTTGACGGTATTGGCTGTACCGCTCACTTTTTGGCCTCCCAGGCAAACTCGTAATACTGGCGCTATGGAAGTTCCATTGAAAAAGGACATATTGAAAACTGCGGGAATTACGTTGCGTTACAGCCAAAAAAATGTGCGGTGCAGCTAAACCTGCAAAACTTGTAATACCAGCGGTAGTAAAAAAAGAGCCTTAACACTGCTTTTTCACCCATACCGCAAAACTCATAATCTAGCCGTTAGTTACTTGCGGTGTGGGTTTGATGGCGGATATAGGGTTTAAAAATTTAGTTACTTGCGGTGTGGGTTTGATGGCGGATATAGGGGTTAATAGTTTAATTAGCCTTAATGCGTTGTGTGGGTTTGGCGGTCTAGGGGTTAATATATTTATGATTAGTAGTGAGAGAGGGGGATTGCAGATATTGGGGTTTTTACGTGTCGGGTTTTTTTTTGGGAGGGGTGTTAGCCTGTAATGGGAGATTTGATATTTTCATTACTTTTCTTAGGCGCTGGCAGTTTCTAAAGTGCTGTAAGTCACTGGCGACTCCAGAAATTTGTATTTACGCTTATTTCTGGACATCACTAGTTTATTAGACTTACGGCACTTTATGAACTGCCGGCGGGGTTTATGTAGTACTCCGATGTGCAAGGTGAAATTACGGATGGCGCGGGTTGCAGAGCTTGCGCTGAAGCCTGCGCCGTATATGTAATCGTGCCCCTGGTGTTCAAAAAGAATTAACTTGCTTTACTTCTTTACTGATTTTACATTAGAGGATTCCATTTTATATTGCCAACACGCATTAAATCTATTTGCTTTCAGGAAATGTTATTCAGACAACTCTTCAGAGACAAAAGGCGAGGAGAATACAAACAGCTTTTCGGGTCAATATCTATTGCTATGTATACAGTGTGAGATGTTACCAGCTTTAACATACAGAGTTATGACATATTTAATCAATGTTTATTGAATTGAAGAAACCGTAAAAACAATTGACTTTATTTTACTCTTGGTATCTCCACAGCGATATAAATAAACCAGGCTCCACATAATACGTTCAGCTAGTTAGTGAAATGCATACAATATTAATTATGATGCAATAACATGGGTTCCCCTCAAAATGCTCTAGTAAAATGTTCTTGCCAAGAATTTACCTTTGAAACATATTTACTGTTCTTATTGTTTTTGATGATTTTAACTAAGGACCAGCGACGTACCCTGTATGTCGTTGGCCTTTTTTTGGGACTTGATTGTTTTATAGCGCGGTCTTGCCACCAGCGTTGAGACTGCTCTATTCCACAAAGCCTGCTGGAGGGAGTGCATTAATAGCGTGTTCTTGCTAGACTTATGCTATTATGTCCTGAAAAAACCCTTAACAACCAGTGACATACAGGGTACATTGTGGTCATTAAGGGGTTAATGGTTCAAAGTAAGATGTACTTTTTAAATGATTCTCTTTATCAAACACCTGAAGATGTGCAAAACATTTCTAGTAATCATACGCCATTAATGCAACTTGTAAACACTTGCAAGGCAAAATGAAGAAGCCTTTATTTTTTTTACTTTTGCATCATGTACTGTAAATACTCATGCGACATATATTTTATTATTCATTTTATTATATTCTTCTAATACAGTAAGCCTGATATTCATAACCTCGCCACTCATTCTACAACACAAGGTCTAAAAAAATCCAAATATTTTGTAGGATTTCTCTCCATGCCAGCGAGGTTTTAAATATAAGGTCTTGGAAGTCTCTGGTACAAATGGACTTTCCTGGTGGTGAGGGATGTGGTTTGGCTTTTTATCAACAGCGCTGAACACAGTTTTACACCTCAAGCAATCTGTTATAGAAAGCCAGTCTCAATGTACATTGTCAGAGTGCGTACAGCTAAAACTAAACACAGATAAGCAAGTGGTGCTGTGCATTGCAGTGTATGTTGTCAATAATGGATATGAATAGAAATGAGGAGATCCTGCTTAAAGGGAGACAACATTCAGCATTTTTCTTTCATGATTCAGATAGAGGATACAATTTTAAACAATTTTCCACTTTACTTTTATTATCATATTTGGTTTATTCTCTTGGTATTCTTTATTGATGGAGCAGCTATGCATTACTGGGAGCTAGCTGACCACATCTGGTGAGCCAATGATAGCAAGCATATAAAGTACAGCCACCAATAACCATCTAGCTCCCAGTAGTGAATTGCTGCTTCAGAGCCTACAGAACATACGGCTAGATTACGAGTTGTACGTTACAGTTTTTACACTGAAAAAATGTCCATTTCAGTGAAAAACACTAACGCAGCCATTATGAGTCTTGTTGGTATAGCTGTACCGCAAGCATTTTAGCCTGTAACACAACGTCAACCCCACACTCAAAAAAAATTACGTTTTTGCGTGGGATTTCCATAGCACCAGTATTACAAGTTGTGCGGTGAGGCTAAAATGCTTGAGATCCAGCCTATACTGACACGATCCGTTCCGCTATCTGAGATCAGTAGTTATGAGTTTTGTGCAACAAAAATGTTTCACAAAAGTACACTGACACCCATAAACTACCTATTAACCCCTATTCCGCCGCCCTCCCGCATCGCGAACACTAATTAAAACTTATTAACCCCTAATCTGCCACTCGCAACATTGCCGCCACTGATAAAAGTTAGTAACCCCTATTCCGCCGCTCCCCAAAATTGCCGCCACTAAATAAAGTTATTAACCCCTAAACCTCTGGCCTCCCACATCGCCGCCACTAAATAAACCTATTAACCCCTAAACTGCCAGCCCCCCACATCGCAAAAAATCTAAATTAAACTATTAACCCCTACACCTAACAACCCCCTAACTTTAAAATAAAATTACAATATCCCTATCTTAAAATAAATAAAAACTTACCTGTGAAATTAAAAATACCTAAGTTTAAACTAACAATTAACCTAACATAACTATTATACTAAACTATTATACTAAAATCAAAATAACTACCAAATAAATAAACTAAATTAAACATTAAAAAAACTAACACTAAAGTTAAACAAAATTAAGTATAACATTACAAAAAATAAAAATTCTAAATTACGAAAAATAACAAATTAAATTATCCAAAATAAAAACAATTACACCTAATCTAATAGACCTATAAAAATAAAAAAAATAAACCAAAATAAAAAAAAACCTAGCCTACAATAAACTACCAATAGCCCTTAAAAGGACCTTTTGTAGGGCATTGCCCTAAAGAATTCAGCTCTTTTACCTGTAAAAAAATACAAAGACCCCCCAACAGTAAAACCCACCACCCAACCAACCCCCCAAAATAAAAAAACCTACCTCTAACAAAAACCTAAGCTACATATTGCCCTGAAAAGGGCATTTGTATGGGCATCTTTTAAAAAAGCCCAAACCCTTATCTAAAAAAAAATAACACCCAAAAAAAGTAAAAAATATAAATAACACTAACTCCCAACGATCCACTTACAGTTTCTGAAGTCCGGACATCCAGGCGGTGAAGTCTTCATCCAGGTGGCGAGGTCTTCATCCATCCAGACGGCGTCTTCTATCTTCATCCAGGCAATGATTTCTATCTTCATCCGGCAGCACGGAGCGGGTCCATCCTTGAAGACATCCGGCGCGGAGTGTCCTCTTCATATGGTCACCACAGTACACTGAATCTTCAATGCAAGGGAGCCTTTTCAAAACGGCATCCCTTGTATTCCTATTGGCTGATTTTTGAAATTCAAATCAGCCAATAGGATGAGAGCTACTAAAATCCTATTAGCTGTTCAAATCAGCCAATAGGATGAGAGCTACTGAAATTCTATTAGCTATTCAAATCAGTCAATAGAATTTCAATAGCTCGTATCCTATTGGCTGATTTGAACAGCCAATAGGATTTCAGTAGCTCTCATCCTATTGTCTGATTTGAAATTCAAAAATAAAATCAGCCAATAGGAATGCAAGGGACGCCATTTTGAAAAGGCTCCCTTGCATTGAAGATTCAGTGTACTGTGGTGACAGTGACAGTATGAAGAGGATGCTCCGCGCTGGATGTCTCCAAGGATAGACCCGCTCCACGCTGCCGGGATGAAGATAGAAGATGCCGCCGGGATGAAGATAAAAGACACTGTCTGGATGCATGAAGACCTCGCCACCTGGATGAAGACTTCTCGCCACCTGGATGTCCTGACTTCAGAAACTGTAAGTGGATTGTCGGGGGTTAGTGTTAGGTTTTTTTTTACTTTTTTTGGGTGGTTTTTTTTAGATTAGGGTTTGGGCTTTTTTAAAAGAGCTAAATGCCCTTTTAAGGGTGATGCAAAAGAGCTGAATGCCCTTTTAAGGGCAATGCCCATACAAATGCCTTTTCAGGGCAATGGGTAGCTTAGGTTTTTGTTAGAGTTAGGTTTTTATTTTGGGGGGTTGGTTGGGTGGTGGGTTTTACTGTTGGGGGGTCTTTGTATTTTTTTTACAGGTAAAAGAGCTGATTTTAAGGGCTATTGGTAATTTATTGTAGGCTAGGGTTTTTTATTTTTGGGGGTAGGGCTTTTTTATTTTTATAGGTCTATTAGATTATTTGTAATTGTTTTTATTTTGAATAATTTTGATTGTTATTTTTTTGTAATTTAGTATTTTTTATTTTTTGTAATTTTAGACTTAAATTTTTTTTAGTAGTGTTAGATTTTTTTAATATGTAATTTAGTTTATTTAATTGTTAGTTATTTTAGTATAATATTTATGTTAGGTTAATTGTTTATTTAGCAGCGATGTTGGGTAACGGCGGAATAAGGGTTTAATAGCTTTATTATAGTGTCGGCGAAATTGGGGTGCGGGAGAATAGGGGTTAATAACTTAATTATAGTGGTGTGATGTCGAGGAGCGGCGGAATAGGGGTTAATAACTTATATTAGTGGCAGCGATGTCGGGAGTGGCAGATTAGGGGTTAATAACTTATTTCAGTGTCAGCAACGTCAGGGGCAGCAGATTAGGGGTGTTTAGATGTGGGGTTTAAACGTAACTTTTTTTCCCCCCATAGACATAAATGGGGTTGCATTACGGAGCTTTTCATTCCGCGCTTCAGGTGTTGTTTTTTTTTCTAACACGCTCTCCTCATTGATGTCTATCGGGAAAGCGGGCATGAGCACGTATTCTCAGCCCTTGGATTTTGTGTGATATGGAGCTTATCGCCACTATATTGCACGCCCAAGGGGGCTTTTTAGAAACTTGTAATAGCAGCGCTAAGGAGATTGAAATAAATGCATTTGTTTTGCACCCTCTATGGCGCAAAACTTGTAATCTAGGCGTTTGTAAGTAAAAAAACAAATGTATGCGGAGCAAGGGTGTAAAATTTAAAATATAAACGTGTATTAATATAAAGCATGGAAGAACATTTAAAAAAAACTTACAAGTATGGCTCAAAATTTCCACTCTTTACTAGCCATGGGTGAATAGAAATTTAATGTTGGCGAGTAAAAGTTAGTGAGTGAGAACACTCCTATTGTAGCATTGACAATTACATTTTGGGCTATGTGCTAAAATTATTATCTGAAGGGATATCATATATCCTAGAAAGGGCAAGGATACGATATTCTTCTAGGGCTGTAGGAACGCCATTAGTGTTAGACTGTTACTTTTGAGAGGGTAAACGGGGCAGAGAGAGAGAGAGATTGGATAGGAAAAGTAAAGTGGAGAAGAAGATAGGTTTACAAGCAGTGGCGTCACTAGGGGGGTGCGGGGGGTGCGGGCCGCCCCCGGGTGACACCCTCCAGGGGGTGACACCAAAAAAAAAAATTTTTTTTTTTTTTTTTTTTTTTTAAATTTTATTGAAATTCATAAAAATACAATGTTGAGATGCATAGATTATTTTATTAGAGGCTGGCATTTGTGAACATTAGTGGGACTGGGGAAGTTGTAGACACACAATTTTTTTGCCCCTTGAGCCAGTGCTGCAATTTCAACAAATAGTTTTCCCGGCTGCTTTTGCTTGTTTGTACTTTGCTCCTCCCCTGCCCAATTTCACTATGAATGTTGTGGGTGTGCCGTGGGGCTTGCAAACTTGCGCTGCTAGCCTAAACCTGCCTGCCTATCTGTGCTCACTGCTCAGTGACACGCGGCCCAGGGCTGTGCACTGACGGACTTGGAATAGAGTCAGAGAGTAGAATTTTCATAGTTTACACGCCTAAACCTTTTCTTCAGTGATTTATTTTAGAGTGCTCTGTTTATCTTTCATTTGATGTTCTGCTGAGCCAGGGAGCAGCTCTAGGCATGAGCTTCATAATTAATGCAGTGCAGTTTACATATTGTGTATGTGTGTGTCTGAGTTTTTGTGTGTCTAAGTTTTTGTGTGTCTGAGTTTTTGTGTGTCTTAGTGTTTTTGTGTGTGTGTCTGAGTGTGTTTCCGAGTGTTTGTGTGTGCACCTGAGTATGTTTTTAAGTGTGTCTGAGTGTTTGTATGTGTGTTTGCCTGTGTTTTTGTGTGTGTCTGCTTTCTGGGGGGGGGGGGGGTGACACCATGACTTACCGCACCGGGTGACACCAACCCTAGTGACGCCACTGTTTACAAGATAGTGGAGAAAAAAAAGAAAGAGTTTAGAGACATGAGAGAGTGGAAAGAAACAGTGTTAAGAGAAGATATGGGGGCTGATTATCAAGCTCTGTATAGAGCTTGATGCCCCTGTTTCCGCGCAAGCCTTCAGGCTCACCGGAAACAGAAGTTATGAAGCAGCGGTCTAAAGACCCCTGCTCCATAACTTGTCCGCCTGCTCTGAGGCCGTGGATAGAAATCCACCCAATTGAATACGATCGGGTTGATTTACAACCCCTGCTTGCGGCCGATTGGCGCAAATCTGCAGGGGGCGGCATTGCACCAGCAGTTCATAAGAACTGCTGGTGAAATGCATTTATCAATGTGCAGCGGACATGATATGCTACATGTATCATGTCCGCTCGCACTATGATAAATCTACCCTATGGCCTAAGAGATAAGGAAGAGGGTAAAAGAGAGATTGGAGAGACAGAGGGGAGATAGATAGTTAAGAATGAGAAGGGAGAGATGATAATTATTAAAAGAAAATATTCAGGTCTGCTATTACCTTCAATGATTGTCAGTACTCTCTTTTCTCCACTCTCTCACTTCAACAACTTTCTATTTCTATCCAGCTGTTATCCTACCCAGAACCACCAAGTTGATGTTGCTAACTGCTATGCACTTATTTTTGCAAATCTGTATGTAGCATTATTTAATTTGCTAAGGTATAAAATAAAATAATATAAAAAATAACTGTACAATAATGTGTGTAACAATGGCTAAACATATGCAAAGAGGGGGTGGAGTAGTGGGTGTGGTATGGGCAGGTAGTGGGTAGGATCAGAAGTGGTGAGTAGCTTACGACCTGAAATTTTGAGCCTTGCTTACAAGTGTCTATCAACAGAACACACCCAATAAACAAAGCAAATTTGATAATATAAGTAAATTGGAAAGTTGATACACACACTCTGTCTTAATCATGAAAGTGTAATTTTGATTTTATTTTCCTTTTAAGTGAAGAATATATAAAGGATATTAGCAGATGGAGGACTAGACTATTGTATTACTATGTATATCACAGATTAATATGATACTTCGGGGCCGAATGGCCCCTGATGCCCCTGTTTCCACGCAAGCGTTCAGGAAACAGCAGTTATGAAGCAGTGGTCTTAAGACCGCTCCTCCTTAACTGGTCTGCTGCCTCTGAGGCTGCTGACATCAATCCGCCCGATCCTATATGATCGGGTTGATTGACAACCCCTGCTAGCAGCCGATTGGCCCAAATCTGCAGGGAGCAGCATTGCACAAGCAGTTCACCAGAACTGCTTGTGCAATGTTAAATGCCGACAGTGTATGCTGTCGGCATTCAGCGATGTCTGCCGAACATGATACACTACAGCGTATCATGTAGGACAGACATTGATAAATTGGCCCCTTCATCTACTGTAATATTTTTACAGTTTATAAATTACTATAAGCGGATATTATGCTGCAACCATTTTGCCTCTAGTATACACCCTAGGAGTAGTTGAGTTTTCTGATATTTTAGAATAAAGTTTCAAAGTACTGCATTAATATTTTGTTCATTGTATAGTGAGATTAGTGGGTAGTACTTTTTATAGCAGTTTAAAAACAGGCTTTTTGTATTTCTTTGCTTCTCTAATCTCCTGGGAATAGTGAGTGACAAGAGGATTGATAGATAAGAATGGGACAGGAGAGAGAAAGTGAAAAAAGAGATAGAAAGTTAAAAGGGATTAAAAAATAGAAAAAAGTATATAAGCCTGAGAGAGGACGAAAGTAACCTTTTTATAAAAACCCTCAGAGGTGGCAGATTTAAATTTTTGCCGACCCCTCCTACCAGGGTCATTGAAAACCTCTGCTTTTGCTCAAATGGTTTTGCAAGAGCAGGGGGATTGCTATCTGCAAATGCATATAGGCAGGTTTCCTTCTTGTGACGCTTGTTCATCTGCAGCTTCTTAATTGTCGCCCAGTATGTTTTACAATCTTAATAATAATAAGCAATTGTACATTTTATAAAGCTCCAAGATAATAAATAATTTAATATGTTTTGGTCCAGATTACGAGTGGGTCGTTAAGCGTTAGGTGCAAGCGATAAGGGGTTTATCGCGGGTATTTGCGTATGTCGGGTTTTCCACTAGTATTACATGTTGAAAGTAAATGCGATCGCTTGAGCACAATCATGATTAGAGCCCTTTGCCATTAAGTAGATGAAAATATGTAAAAACATATATGCAATATTAATATTTAACCCCTTAATGACCGGACCATTTTTCAATTTTCTTACCCTTAATGACAATGGCTATTTTTACATTTCTGCGGTGTTTGTGTTTAGCTGTAATTTTCCTCTTACTCATTTACTGTACCCACACATATTATATACCGTTTTTCTTGCCATTAAATGGACTTTCTAAAGATACCATTATTTTCATCATGTCTTATAATTTACTACAAAAAAAATAATAAAATATGAGGAAAAAATGGAAAAAAACACACTTTTTCTAACTTTGACCCCCAAAATCTGTTACACATCTACAATCACCAAAAAACACCCATGCTAAATAGTTTCTAAATTTTGTCCTGAGTTTAGAAATACCCAATGTTTACATGTTCTTAGCTTTTTTTGCAAGTTATAGGGCCATAAATACAAGTAGCACTTCGCTATTTCCAAACCACTTTTTTTCAAAATTAGCGCTAGTTACATTGGAACCCTGATATCTGTCAGGAATACCTGAATATCCCTTGACATGTATATATTTTTTTGTTAGAAGACAACCCAAAGTATTGATCTAGGCACATTTTGGTATATTTTATTCCACCATTTCACCGCCAAATGCGAGCAAATAAAAAAAAAACTTTACATTTTTCACAATTTTAGGTTTCTCACTGAAATTATTTACAAACAGCTTGTGCTATTATGGCATAAATTGTTGTAAAAGCTTCTTTGGGATCCCCTTTGTTCAGAAATAGCAGACTTATATGGCTTTGGCATTGCTTTTTGGTAATTAGAAGGCCGCTAAATGCTGCTGCGCACCACATGTAAATTATGCCCAGCAGTGAAGGGGTTAATTAGGTAGGTTGTAGGGAGCTTGCAGGGTTAATTTTAGCTTTAGGGTAGAGATCAGCCTCCCACCTGACACATCCCACCCCCTGATCCCTCCCAAACAGCTCTCTTCCCTCCCCCACCCCACAAATGTCCCCGCCATCTTAAGTACTGGCAGAAAGTCTGCCAGTACTAAATAAAAGGAGTTTTTTTTTTTTTTTTTATAAAAAAAATAAAATATTTTAGCTGTGATGGACTCCTGCCTTAGCCCCAACCTCCATGATCCCCCCCCCCAGCTCTCTAACCCTCTCGCCTATCTAATTGCGGCCATCTTGGGTACTGGCAGCTGTCTGCCAGTACCCAATTTGCCCAAAAACAAAAGTATTTTTTGCTCTTTTGCTTTTTTTGGGAGTTTTCTGTAGTGTAGCAGCCCCCCACAATACCCCTCCCCACCCCCCCCTCCCAGATCCTTTTATATTATTTAAAAAAAAATCTTTCCCCCCCCCCTCTTCCCTCCTCATTGGTGTCAGTGGCCAGCTAATGCGCGCGCACGCACGCCCCCCGCACGCTCCCGGCACCCGGCGTGCACATTGCACTTCTAGGAACCGGATGCCGGGTAGCGATGGGCCGCCCACCCGCCTCCCTGTTGCGCTCCCACCCACCAACGAACCGGCACCATCGCTACCGGTGCAGAGAGGGCCACAGAGTGGCCCTCTCTGCATCGGAGTCTTCTAAAAAGGTATTGCAGGATGTCTCCATATGGAGGCATCACTGCAATACCCTGAGAGCTGCTGGAAGCGATTGCGATCGCTTCCAGCACTCTCTTAGACAACTGACGTACCAGGTACGTCCATTGTCATTAACTACTTGTTAATGCATGACGTACCTGGTACGTCAGTTGTCATTAAGGGGTTAATAAAGATTTTAACTATCGCCTAGATTTAGAGTTCTGCGTTAGCCGTCAAAACCAGCGTTAGAGGGTCCTAACGCTGGTTTTGGCCGCCGCTGGTATTTAGAGTCAGTCAGGAAAGGGTCTAACGCTCACTTTCCAGTCGCGACTTTTCCATACCGCAGATCCCCTTACGCCAATTGCGTATCCTATCTTTTCAATGGGATCTTTCTAACGCTGGTATTTAGAGTCTTGGCTGAAGTGAACATTAGAAATCTAATGACAAGACTCCAGCCGCAGAGAAAAGCCAGGAGTTAAGAGCTTTCTGGGCTAACGCCGGTTCATAAAGCTCTTAACTACTGTGCTCTAAAGTACACTAACACCCATAAACTACCTATGTACCCCTAAACTGAGGCCCCCCTACATCGCCGCCACTCTATTAAATTTTTTTAACCCCTAATCTGCCGACCGCACACCGCCGCAACCTACATTATCCCTATGTACCCCTAATCTGCTGCCCCTAACACCGCCGACACCTACATAATATTTATTAACCCCTAATCTGCCCCCCCCAATGTCGCCGCTACCTACCTACACTTATTAACCCCTAATCTGCCCACCGGACCTCGCCGCTACTCTAATAAATGTATTAAACCCTAAAGCTAAGTCTAACCCTAACCCTAACACCCCCCTAAGTTAAATATAATTTTTATCTAACAAAATAAAATAAATCTTATTAAATAAATTATTCCTATTTAAAGCTAAATACTTACCTGTAAAATAAACCCTAATATATCTACAATATAAATAATAATTATATTGTAGCTATTTTAGGATTAATATTTATTTTACAGGCAACTTTGTATTTATTTTAACCAGGTACAATAGCTATTAAATAGTTAATAACTATTTAATAGCTACCTAGTTAAAATAATTACCTGTAAAATAAATCCTAACCTAAGTTACAATTAAACCTAACACTACACTATCATTAAATAAATTAAATACAAATACCTACAAATAAATACAAATAAATACACTAACTAAAGTACAAAAAATAAAAAAAGAACTAAGTTACAAAAAATAAAAAAATAATTTACAAACATTATAAAAATATTACAACAATTTTAAGCTAATTACACCTACTCTAAGCCCCCTAATAAAATAAAAAATAAAATAAAAAAGCCCCCATCAGCCAATCAGAATTTTCCTACCTTAATTCCGATGGGCTGATAGAATCCTATCAGCCAATCGGAATTCGAGGGACGCCATCTTGGATGACATCCCTTAAAGGAACCTTTATTCGTCGGCAGTTCGTCGTGGAGGAAGGATGTTCCGCGTCGGTGGGATGAAGATGGAGCCGGAAGAAAGAAGATTGAAGATGTCGCTTGATAGAAGACTTCAGCCGGATGATGGACCTCTTCAGCCCCCGCTTGGATGAAGACATCTCCCGGATAGGAGGAAGACTTCGGACCCTCTTCTGGACGGATCGGTGATACCCGGCGTGGTGAAGATAAGGTAGGAAGATCTTCAGGGGCTTAGTGTTAGGTTTATTTAAGGGTGGTTTGGGTTAGATTAGGGGTATGTGGGTGGTGGGTTGTAATGTTGGGGGGGTATTTTTTTTACAGGCAAAAGAGCTGTTTTCTTTGGGGCATGCCCAGCAAAAGGCCCTTTTAAGGGCTGGTAAGGTAAAAGAGCTTTTCAATTTTTATTTTAGAATAGGCTAGGGCATTTTTTTATTTTGGGGGCTTTGTTATTTTATTACGGGGCTTAGAGTAGGTGTAATTAGCTTAAAATTGTAATATTTTTATAATGTTTGTAAATTATTTTTTTATTTTTTGTACTTTAGTTAGTGTATTTATTTGTATTTATTATTTGTAGGTATTTGCATTTAATTAATTTATTGATAGTGTAGTGTTAGGTTTAATTGTAACTAAGGTTAGGATTTATTTTACAGGTAATTTTGTAATTATTTTAACTAGGTAGCTATTAAATAGTTATAAACTATTTAATAGCTATTGTACCTGGTTAAAATAAATACAAAGTTGCCTGTAAAATAAATATTAATCCTAAAATAGCTACAATATAATTATTATTTATATTGTAGCTATATTAGGGTTTATTTTACAGGTAAGTATTTAGCTTTAAATAGGAATAATTTATTTAATAAGATTTATTTTATTTTGTTAGATAAAAATTATATTTAACTTAGGGGGGTGTTAGGGTTAGGGTTAGACTTAGCTTTAGGGGTTAATACATTTATTATAGTAGCGGTGAGGTCCGGTGGGCAGATTAGGGGTTTATAATTAAAGGTAGGTAGCGGCGACATTGGGGGGGGCAGATTAGGGGTTAATAAATATTATGTAGGTGTCGGCGGTGTGATGGGCAGCAGATTAGGGGTACATAGGGATAATGTAGTTTGCGGCGGTGTGCGGTCGGCAGATTAGGGGTTAATAAGTGTAAGGTTAAGGGTGTTTAAACTCGGGGTACATGTTAGGGTGTTAGGTGCAGACTTAGGAAGTGTTTCCCCATAGGAAACAATGGGGCTGCGTTAGGAGCTGAACGCTGCTTTTTTGCAGGTGTTAGTTTTTTTTGCATTTCAAATGGCCCCATTGTTTCCTATGGGGGAATCGTGCATGAGCACGTTTTTGAAGCTGGCCGCGTCCGTAAGCACAGCTGGTATTGAGAGTTGCAGTGGCGGTAAATTATGCTCTATGCTCCCTTTTTGGAGCCTAACGCAGCCCTTCTGTGAACTCTAAATACCAGCAGTATTTAAAATGTGCGGGGGAAAAAATACATGCATAGCTAACGCACCCATTTGGCCGCAAAACTCTAAATCTAGCCGTTTGTATTTACTGTAAATATTTCATATTTGCTAATGCAAATATGCTATGTTGTTTCTGCTATGTTTTTTTTTTCCAATAATATGTTTTTCTCCATTGAATTCTATGGGGAATGCGAAAATGCAATGGTTTTTTGGCGATCTCGGGTGTTTTTTTCTACTTTCTTTTCTCCATTGATTTATATGAGGGAATACATGCACACACAAGCAAATATTAAAGTGAGGATTTTTCCTGTAGCATTTTTGCGCTATTCAGGCTACAGCTTGTTAAAAATAAGTTTTTTTTGGAACTTGTACTACAAACACAACCCGACTAGCGCAAAATGCTTAAAGGGACAGTCTAGTCCAAAATAAACTTTCATGATTCAGATAGAGAATGTAATTTTAAACAATTTCCAATTTACTTATATCATCAATTTTGCTTTGTTCTCTTGGTATTCTTAGTTGAAAGCTAAACCTAGGAGGTTCATATGCTAATTTCTAAGCTTTTGAAGGTCGCCTCTTCTCTCAGGGCATTTTGACAGTTTTTCACCACTAGAGGGTGTTAGTTCACATTTATCATATAGATAACACTGTTCTCAAGCACGTGGAGTTCCAGTGAGCAAGCTATGATTGGATAAAATGGATGTCTGTCAAAAGAACTGAAATAAGGGGGCAGTTTGCAGAGGCTTAGATACAAGGTAATCACAGAGGTAAAAAGTGTATTTATATAACTGTGTTGGTTATGCAAAACTAGGGAATGGGTAATAAAGGGATTATCTATCTTTTCAAATAATAAAAATTCTGGTGTAGACTGTCCCTTTAACTATAGCAGTGTTTGCGATCACAAAAAAAAAATACTGTGCCACTTGTAATCTAGCATTTTGTGTTTTAACTTTATCAACTCTGTTTCAGATGATACAGAAAATAAACAAAAATATTTTCAAGCATAAATTTGAAATTTAGCTCTAGATTTATTGTGCTCCCACAAACGGGCAAATTTGAAAACTGAAAGTGCCTTTTCATTGCAGTCTATGGGAACTGTTTGTTCCCTGTAAATATATATATATATATATATATATATATATATATATATATATCCTCCAAAAAAACAGCAGTTAAGGACCATGGACATACCTGGCACGTCCTTGGTCAGATTGAGTGCTGGAAGCAATCACAATCACTTCCAGCTGCTCTCAGGGTATTGCAGCGATGCCTTGATATTGAGGCATCGTGCAATTCCCTTTAGGCAGTAACCGATGCAGTGAGGGCCACTCTTTGGCCCTCTCTGCATCAGCTAGCGATGGTGCCGATCTTTGGTGGCGTGTGAGAGCTTGGAGGGAGGCGGTTGGGTGACCCATCACTAGAGGAGGCGGGCGGAGAAGGGAGGAGGGAGGGAAGGGTGATGGGAGCGGTTGGGACCACTATGCTACGCTACAGCATGTCAGTGAGTGGGAAGGAGGGAGGGGGGAGGAGGGAGAAGGAGGGAGAGAGGGATCCTATGTGGGATCCGTGTCTTGAAAGAGACCTGGGAGGGGAGGGAGGTATGGTAATGAGGGGGGGGGAGCTACACTACGGAATTTTTATTTTTTTTAATAAAAAATATGACAATAATTTAGAGCAAACTGGATACTAGCAAACAGTTGCCAGTACCTAAGATGGTGGCAAATAGGTAGAGGGGGGAGGGTTAGAGGGCTGTTTGAGGGGGATCAGGGAGGTTGGGGGTAATGAGGGATCTTACACTGCAGAAAATATATTAAAAAAATATTTAAAAAGACCCTTTTATTTTTATACTGGCAGACTTTCTTTTCTCTTTATTTTCTGTAATTTAGTGTGTGTTTTTTTTGTACTTTAGATAATTGTATTTAATTGTATTTAGTTTAGGGAATTTATTTAATTATAGTGTAGTGTTAGGTGTAATTGTAACTTAGGTTAGGCTTTATTTTACAGGTATATTTTTATTTATTTTAACTAGGAAGTTATTAAATAGTTAATAACTATTTAATAACTATTGTACCTAGTTAAAATAAATACAAAGTTGCCTGTAAAATAAAAATAAACCCTAAGTTAGCTACAATGTAACTATTAGTTATATTGTAGCTATTTTAGGGTTTATTTTACAGGTAAGTATTTAGTTTTAAATAGGAATAATTTATTTAATGATAGTAATATTTATTTAGATTTATTTAAATTATATTTGTTAGGGGGTGTTAGGGTTAGACTTAGGTTTAGGGGTTAATAAAGTTAATATAGTTGCGGCGACATTGGGGGCGGCAGATTAAGGGTTAATAAATGTAGGAAGGTGGCGGCAGTGTAGGGGGGCAGATTAGTGGTTAATAAATATAATGTAGGTGGCGGCGGTGTAGGGGGGACAGATTAGGGGTTAATAACTATAATGTAGGTGGCGGCGGTGTAGGGGGTGGAAGATTAGGGATTAATAAGTATAATGTAGGTGGCGGATGTCTCCTGGAGCGGCGGTTTAGGGGTTGAACACTTTATTTAGTTGTGGCGGGGTCCGTGAGCAGCGGTTTAGGGGTTAATACATTTATTAGAGTTGCGGCGGGGTCCGGGAGTGGAGGTATAGGGGGTAAACAGTATAGTATAGTGTGGGTGTTTAGTGACAGGGAAACAATAAAGTTGTAAAAAAGCCGAAGAGAAGCGAGATCGATGACTGTTACTTGTTACTTGGTACGTGGCTTTTTGATAGTTTTTTTGATAATTTTGGGGAACATATTCAGGTCCGCGGCAGCGATATTAGGCGATCTTAGGCGAGTGTATTGGTGCCGTCGAATGAAAGTAAGTTGATGGCTTGATAAATAGATGCCTTTGGGTTGTCTACTAAAAAAAATATATATATATATATACATGTGAAGGGTTATTCAGAGATTCCTGACAGATATCAGTGTTAAAAAGTAACTCGCTAATTTTGAAAGAAAAATGGTTTGGAAATAGCAAAGGGCTACTTGTACTTATTGCCCTATAACTTGCAAAAAAAGCAAAGAAAATGTAAATATTGGGTATTTCTAATCTCAGGACAAAATTTAGAAACTATTTAGCATGGGAGTTTTTTGGTGATTGTAGATGCGTAAGAGATTTTGGGGGTCAAAGTTAGAAAAAGTGTGGGTTTTTCAATTTTTTCATCATATTTTAGGATTTGATTTATAGTAAATTATATGATATGATGAAAATGATGGTATCTTTAGAAATTCCATTTAATGCTGAGAAAAACGTGTGGGTACAGTAAATGAGTAAGAGGAAAATAACAGCTAAACACAAACACCACAGAAATGTAAAAACAGCCCTGGTCCTTAACGGTAAGAAAATTGAAAAATGGTCTGGTCACTAAGGGGTTAAATTTAACTCTAAATACAGTGAGTGCTGTGTCTATCTCTACATTGTTCTTTGTGTACTCTATTACACTTAACACCCCGGTGGATGTTTGCTGTTCAACTGAGTGCACTTCAACTGATTGCTATCTATTCATATACATATATATTTTCATTTGCTGCCCATCGCTGCGCGACTTACCCCCTTCACTGTACTAGTTCACATGCTGTGTCTCACGGATTAGAACAAGGCTCCCATTGGAGCGCGCTCTCATTGCACCTAACTCATAATACCAGCGCACATTTCCGTGCACTGGTATTACAAAGTGGAGTGCAAATATCGATTTAGCGAAAGCAATATTTTGCGCTCCACTTGTAATCTGGCCCTTAAGCAGAAAATAGTACTTTACTCTTTTAAAGATACAGTAACAAATTTGAGATTTTAATATAAAATATTTGATTATATGTAGTAAAAAAAAACACCTTTTATTATATATTTCCCCCTTTTGCTTTCATTTAAGTATGGACATTGTGGGTTTTCCAGATCTCAGAATTGGAAGCTCATACTACAAACTTCAGAAGTTTAAAGGGATAGAAAGGCCAAAAATGAGATGTGCATGGGTGCATTTCATTTTGAAATATAAACATGTTTGCAATATACTTTTATCAGCAACAATGCTTCTAGTAAAAGTTATTACTGTTTTTCTGTGGCATACACACATATCCTGTGAGAGCCCCATGCACCTTTGTTCAAACACTATGCATGCTCAGAAAACTGGTGGTGGTGTCTATTGCTTCAAAGACATAATTTGTGTCATACAAACTACACTGATGTCTCTATAAGAAGGCGTTTCAATACTGATGCCCACGCCTTCACGGGATATGTGCGTATGTCACAGAAAAACAATAATAGATTAAATTAAATATTTGGCGCAGGCTTCCGAGTAACTTCTGAAACCCGCGCCACCTGTAATTTCACCTCGCACATAGGGGTATTACATATATGGCGCCATCAGATGCTAGACTGGCATAAGTAGGACAAACTGGCGATCTTCAGAAATTTGCACAAATACACATTTCTGTCGTCGCAAGTAACTTAAGCCAGTATTATGTCCGCGTAAAGTGTCACTAAAGAGTAGTGTTATGCAAATTAGGATAACACACGAAAAAACAAAACCGGAATTAAACTAAAAATGCAACATGTAATTACGCTATTCAATTTCCATATATAAAGCCATGTGCAGCTGGCATTTTCTTGCGTGTGTTTGGATTGTTCGTTGAGCTACAACACACGGCCCAGGAGTGGAGGATTAGTAAGAGTAGAGAGAGAGGCACAAACAGAATAAATAATTAGTTAGGTCGAATTGGTGGATTGAGTAAACTTGTACACTTACTTACACATATTCTGACATATTGCACACATTGCATACATACATATACAAATACACTAAACTTTTTTTCTAACACCTCACATATTTTTTTTTATTTTTACAGTGTGATAGGCTGAGTGTTTGGTTGTGATTGTGTGTGACTGAACTGGGAGTGAGTGGTAGTGTGTGTAGTGTGATTAGTGTGAGGGTGGCAGGGATGAGGCGAGGAGGGAAGAGGGGAGGAGGGGAGAGGAGTGGCAGGGAGAGGAGAATAGGAGAGGACAGGAGGAGCAGTGGGCCCCCCGACAGGGAGTAAGTGGAGTGGGGAGAGGGAGAGCCAGAAGGGATGATGGTAGGAGAGATACCAGAGAGCCCCAGATACCAGGCACATCCAGAAGAGGGAGAGAGGGTGCACATGTGGACAGAAGGGGGAGGAGGGAGAGGATATGGAGGAACCAACACTGCCAGGACATCACAGGGAGGAAGCCAAGTGGCCATGGAGGATGAGAGGCTGAGATGTCCCAACTTATCATTTGATGAAAATGTTGCCCTAGGGTCAGGCCATAATGGACAACTACAGTGACCTCTTCAGGCAGGAGAAGGGCAAAGGCAGTGCCAAAAAAAGGAGGACTGCATAGATGGCAGTAGAGGATGCCGTCAACAGCATGTCCCTGCAGAGGAAGACTGTAGAAGGCCTGAAATAGAGGATGAATGATTGTAAGAGGTTGGTCAAAGAGAAGATGGGGCAGGAAGGTGTCCACCATAAGGGAACAGGCAGTGGAGCAGCCCTGGAAATGGAGTACAACACCTGGCAGGAGATGATACGCAGGTCTCTGAGTATCACAGCAGTCCATGGACTTCCAGGGGCTCATGACTCAGGGGTTGCAACTACAGCACATGCTGGTGAGTAACATCTTACACACCTGTATTATATGCAATTGCAATACAACATCCTTTAATATCACACATTCATGTACATGATGAGGAGCATGGTATTTGGAGTACTAACAAAAACATCTACAATTATACTTGACATTACTGCTACATAACACAATGCAATTCATGATGGGAGGTGGAATAGTGTGATACTAACATGTTTCAGAGTAACACAGGCCACAAGCCACATGTAGAGTTTTCATTAAATGGACACTATACCCACCCCAAAACATTTAGCTCAATAAAGCAGGTTCTGTGTCTAGATCAAGCTAAAGTAAATTGTGTGACCAAAGTGTCACTTAAAGAACACATTATTTCATCATTGACATGTACACATAACTATTGTATGAAACACATCCCTGTATAATGCTCATTTTCAAATCCCTCATAGACCAACTCACAATGTGCATATGCATGTTATAGAGTTTGACATGTGAATCAGTATAGGCCCTAGCATGTATCAATATACATTGTATGCCCACATGGACATATATCTAATTGTACTAATCCCTCTCATCCTTTAACTCCTCCACAGAACTTCCTGTCACAAGGATAGAAACAGCCATGCCACTGCCACACCCACCACCGCTACCAGTCTTCAGGCAACCGCACAAACAGTGTGCATGAGTTGGATGGTTTCAGTTGAGGACCCAGGAGTGATGCCCCCAAAATTTCCATATGACCCCTGGCAACATTCCTGGCCATAGGGATATCCTCCCTTTGGTTTTGGGTTGGAACCAAGACTGGCACAAAGGGTCCATGTATTTACACCCCCCACAACACAATCACAGTCTCATGTCAGTCATGGATATTACCCACAGACTATGTCACTGGATGAGCCTATTGTAGAAGCTGAGTAGTCACACACTGGTCATCAGTAGAAATACCAATCATCTATGAGAGCTACACAATCTTATTTACTGGTACAAGCTCCACCATCTTATTCACTGGGACAAGCTCGACCATCTTATTCACTGGGATGAGCTCCACCAATCTCTGCCCTGGGATGAGCTCCAATATCTGCAGATGAAAATACAGCAGAAACTACAGCTGCCCCTCAAGCAGCAGAAACTACAGCTGCCCCTCAAGCAACAGAAAGTACAGTTGCCCCTCAAGCACGAGAAACTATACCTGCACCTCATGCAGCAGAAACTACAGCTGCCCCTCAAGCATCAGAAACTACAGCTGTCCCTCAAGCACGAGAAACTAAGGTGCCCCTCAAGCACCAGAAACTACAGCTGCCCCTCAAGCACCAGAAACTACAGCTGCCCCTCAAGCAACAGAAGCACATCGACAAACATCACCTCTTCTCCAACATCATGGCCCTTATGCAACTTCCAGCCCTGTTGCTCAAGAGCCTGTGGATGCATTGTATTCTCCCCTGGGTGAGGAATACATTAAATTACAGAGGAGGCGCGTCACAAGCACTGAGAGCATACAAAGAAGCCAAGAGAGGTTCTTCAGGTGCCAAGAGAGGTTACACAAACCTATCATAGAGCTGCAGAGGGACATGACAGCATTGTTAATTGCAAGTGTTCAAAACCAGTCACAAATGATGCAAATTCTGTCTGATATGCAGATGAACAATAGATGGAGAGAACAAAATCAACTTTTGGGTGTGTTAGTTGAGCACATTACACACCAGCAGGAGCCTCCAGCCTATCATCTGTGGCCAGCACACTAGCAGAGACCCCATAATCTGCTAGAACAACGAGAAAAAGGCAATCCACTACAGGCACCTCAGCTACCTCATCCAAGAAGCCCAAAAAAAAATATATTTCATTATAGTTCACCATAAACCTTGTCCTCTGTTATTTACCATGCAATTGTCATACACATCCATGTAAGGTGTGTTTTATTACACTAATATTGTTAAAACATATAATATGACCTGTGTTGAAATGGCAATAAAAAACAGGTAATATTATCATGTGTATGACATATTATTGAACTATAACTCACATCCACATAGTTGTGTATGAAGGGTGCATATAGTAATATTCACTTATAAGATGTAAATCAGTGAAACTCACATCCAATATAAATTGGCACATGGGT
The DNA here is from genome assembly GCF_027579735.1 of Bombina bombina. Lineage (NCBI taxonomy): Eukaryota > Metazoa > Chordata > Amphibia > Anura > Bombinatoridae > Bombina > Bombina bombina. Next base: position 488,208,175 of record NC_069502.1, on the reverse strand, counting down.
ATATATAATACTGATGTTACTGATAGGTTGTGCATTGCCAGGTGTTTTAAGGCTACAGGTGAGAGGTTGTGCTGTCTGTGATTGGTTTGACACAATTACAGAGGAGGACTATTGATTATAATAATTAAGTGGGCAGCAAGGTTTAAAGGGACAGTTTACTCAAAAAAAAAAAAAAATTCAATTTAAAACTGAAACAATCACTGCCTTTACATGCAACAACATACAGTAATTATCATCATTCAAGTAATTAAACTTCTTAAGTGTCTGTTTACTATTTACTCTGTGGGTTCATGAATGCAGAGGAAGCTATCTATTAGTAGCTAACATACATTAGCGCTGAGAGTTTATGATTAGACATCACAAGCTGATCTAAGCAGTGCATAGTTGGATCCAGTCTGTTAGCTTCTAAGACCTGCAATAAGCACTGTGCTCACAGACCCACCACAGCTGACAAGGGGAAGCAGCATATCGGCACAAGGTCTTCTCCTCCAGCCTCACCTTGTAAGCATACAACTGGGCAAGTTTCTCACCAAGAACGCTTCCACTGCAAAAATGCTGGCGGCTCTTAATGAAGCAACGGTTTAAAGGATCACTGCTTGTGAATAGCGACCTTAATCAGCGCACTTGCCTTGTCTTCTCTGTAGCCTGCACTTTATCGCTTACTGTACTGTGTGCTGGCTTTTAGAGAGAGGATAGGGCAGATGTGCTGCCCCTCCCAAATCTGCCACAATAGGCACCAGCCTTGTTGGCCTAGGCCATAATACGCCCCTGCCAACACTGTTATATTAATATACATTTTACCTCTGTGATTAAATTGTATTTAAGCACCTTCTGACAGCCCCCTAATCACATGACATTTTATTAATTTTCTATTCACTTTCATTTTATCCAATTAGTGCAGCGTCTGCCACAATCCAAGGGTGTTATATATATATCCCAATGTTATCATATGGTTTACATGAACTAGCTCTCCCCTGTAGTGAAAAGCAAATAAAAAAGCATGTGATAAGAGGCGGCCTTCAAAGGCTTAGAAATTATCAAATAAACCTTCCTAGGTTTAGCTTTCAACTAAGAATACCAAGAGAACAAAGCAAAATTGGTGATAAAAGTAAATTGGAAAGTTGTTTAAAATTACATGCCCTATTTGAAACATGAAAGGTTTTTTTGGACTTGACTGTCCCTTTAAAAATGTTGGCCTCAAGGTCAAGCTGTGTTAACACAGTCAGTAGAATAAATTACACTCCCAGTGGGTTCTAGAAGAAATAAGGTAATAAAATGATAATTTTCCATTGCTCTTTCCAAGTATTGGTGATTGGTTTATGAACAGATATAAAATAAAGAAGCAAGTATATGTACACAATGTGATAAAGTAATGAGATCTGATTATACCTACACGCTTAACCCATTTTATTAGGTTGTGACTTCAAAACACAAAATCAGCTATTTCAAATACTCAAATAAAGCAAATCTCATACATTTTATACTCTGCAGCTAGTAAAAGAAGTAATTGGAAAAAGAAAAACAATTGTATAGTATACTGTGCCTTTAACTATTTAAGATGCTACTTAAATGTATGTGTTTGTTAAGGCTTCCATGGAGTTACGTTGCTTTTTTAGTCAGTGCAAGGGTTGCTGTGCCTGTCTATGTGTGTCGAAATGAAAATGGAGTAGATTTTCTAAATTCCGCGCGCGTAAGTCCTTGTGCTGAAAATTGGATACCGAATGGTGACGCCAGTTCTATGTTAATTTATGGGAGTAAACAAACGGGCAACGGGTAAAATATATGCACGTAACTTGTATGCTACGCCATATATGTGATACCAAAACCCCATAAAAAACAGCGTTGCTGGCTTTTGCGGGCGACGCCACATATGTAATCTTGCTCAATAATTTTTACTAATCAGAGTATAAAGTAAAAATGATTATATTTCAAATTGAAATGTACCCACGTTCATTTTATTTTTTACCTATCCCTGGTCAAAAATATCCTGTCGCTTATTTGACTCTAATAGGTTAGGTCTCAACAAAGATAAGACAAGGAACTAAAAGCAATGAATAACAAGCCTTGCCTTCTTCAGTAACAAGTCTGCTATATAAAGTCACATAAACACTTGAAACAGCATTAGAGCCAGGCAGCATTTTCCTTGTACCTTTTTACAATGGTACAGTCACTATTGTGTATTTTTTTTTTTTTTTTTTCTAATGGAAGTCCACCAGTAGGGAATAGGTCTATTGTTATTATGCAATTTATTATAGCCCTATTGCTGGCATATAATTATGGCTTACCCTTATGTTATATACCAGCAATAATGTAATAATAAAATGATCTATGTGTTTCCTTGTAAACATTTTAAATACATACTTAAAAGGATATTAAACTGCAATATGAGAGGCACCCCACCATATTCAAAATTTAATAGCCGTCACTGTATTCCAGGTATAGATTTATCCAAGTTAGTGACAGAAAAAAGATACTATCTCCATGTAGTTATTTTCTGAACTCTTTTTAGTTTACTCCTTGTGTACTATTATTCATTTTGATGTAGCCATGCCTCCAATGCCATTATGAATAATAGAGGTGATAGGTTACATCCCTATATAGTGCCGTTACAGAAATTATTTTAATACTTAACTTAACTGTTTAATGTCATGTAAAAAATCTAGCAATCATTTTCAAGCAAAAAAAATAAATGTTTTAAAGGGACAGTAAAGTCAAAAGTAAACTTAAATTGATTGGATACATCATTAAGTTTGTTCTCTTGGTATACTTTCTTAATGAGTAATTCTAGTGGGTTTAGGAGTGTGCATGTGTATTTAGCCATCTGGCAGCAGTGTTTGTTACATATGTTTATAGTAATGTTATACATATTTGCAAACACTGCTGCCCTAGACTGCTAAAGATATGTGCACATTCCTGAGCTCCTATTAGCCTCCCTAAATTTACTCTTCAACAAAGTATATCAAGAGAGTAAAGCACATTAGATAATAGAAGTAAATTGGAAAATTGTTAAAAAATACACGTTCTGGGGGTGGAGCTAGCATGAGAGGAGAGAGGACGCACCTCAACAGAGCTCCTGCCTGTTCTTTGTATTTAAAGTTTAAATTTCGGCACTTTTATAATATATAGGGGCATGTTAACTCATCTAAGTGTTGGATGACCTGCAGCAGTATAGGACTGGGGACATGCCTTATATCTCCCTGCCTGAAGGTATAAGAGAAGAGGACAGTGCACTGAGCGGCTAATAGTGTCATCCCCGTGGACTTATCTATTCCTCTCGACTCTAGAGAGAGCAGCTGGTTGCGGGAGTGTCAGGGAGGTGAGGCGGCACTAGGAGAACTTAGCGAGCAGACATGGGGGGCTAGTTATCATGCCGTCTACTTTTCTGGCTTCGCCGGCCCAATACGTCCGCCTAAGCTCGCCTACCTTCGCCGCCGCGGACCTTGAATACGTTCGCCTAAGTTATCAAATAAAGCTGTCAAAAAGCCGCGGGGCGATGAGCAGCGGACTGTGACAGTTATCACTCATCCGATCTCGCTGCCCTTCGGCTTTTTCCCAGCTTTATTGCTAGCCTGTCACTAAGCACCCACACTAAACTACACTGTTCTACCCCCTATACCGGCGCCCCCGGAGCCTCCCGCAACTAAATAAAGTTACTAACCCCTAAACCGCCGCTCCTAGACCCCGCCGCAACTCTTATAAATGTATTAACCCCTAAACCGCCGCTCCTAGACCCCGCCGCAACTCTTATAAATGTATTAACCCCTAAACCGCCGCTCCCGGACACCGCTGCCACCTACAGTATACCTAGTAACCCCTATCCTGCCCCCCCTACACCGTCGCCCTCTATTATAAAATTATTAACCCCTATCCTGCTGATCCTGCACCTCTCCGCAACTAAATAAATAGTTTAACCCCTAAACCGCCGCTCCATGAACCCGCCGCAACCTATATTAAACCTATTAACCCCTATCCTGCCCCCCCTACACCGTCGCCACCTATAATAAATTTATTAACCCCTATCCTGCCCCCCACTACGCCGCCGCCACTGTAATAAAATTATTAACCCCTAAACCTAAGTCTAACCCTAACGCCCCCCTAACTTAAATATTATTTAAATAAATCTAAATAAATTAACTCTTATTAACTAAATGAATCCTATTTAAAACTAAATACTTACCTTTAAAATAAACCCTAATATAGCTACAATATAAATAAGAATTATATTCTAGCTATCTTAGGATTTATATTTATTTGACAGGTAACTTTCAATTTATTTTAACCATGTACAATAACTATTAAATAGTTATTAACTATTTAATAGCTTACCTAGCTAAAATAAATAGAAATGTACCTGTGAAATAAATCCTAACCTAAGTTACAATTACACCTAACACTACACTATACTTTAATAAATTATTACTATTTAAAGCTAAATACTTACCTGTAAAATAAACCCTAAGATAGCTACAATATAATTAATAATTATATTATAGCTATCTTAGGATTTATATTTATTTTACAGGTAACTTTGTATTTATTTTAGCTAGTTAGAATAGTTATTAAATAGTTATTAACTATTTAATAACTACCTAGCTAAAAGAAATACAAAATTACCTGTAAAATAAATCCTAACCTAAGTTACAATTAAACCTAATACTACACTATCATTAAATTAACTAAATAAACTACCTACAAATAACTACAATTAAATACAATTACATAAACTAACTAAAGTACAAAAAATAAAAAAAGCTAAGTTACAAAAAATAAAAAATTAAGTTACAAACATGTTAAAAATATTACAACAATTTTAAGCTACTTACACCTAATCTAAGCCCCCTAATAAAATAACAAACCCCCCAAAATAAGAAAAATCCCTACCCTATTCTAAATTAAATAAATTTCAAAGCTCTTTTACCTTACCAGCCCTTAAAAGGGCCATTTGTGGGGGCATGCCCCAAAAAGTTCAGCTCTTTTGCCTGTAAAAGAAAAATACAACCCCCCCCAACATTAAAACCCACCACCCACATACCCCTAATCTAACCCAAACCCCCCTTACAAAAACCTAACACTAATCCCCTGAAGATCATCCTACCTTGAGTCGTCTTCACTCAGCCGAGCCACCGATGGAACTGAAGAGGACATCCGGAGCGGAAGAAGTTAATCCTCCAAGCGGCGCTGAAGAAATCTTCCATCCGATGAAGTCATCATCCAGGCGGCGCTGAAGAAGTCTTTGATCCGGCCGATGTCATCTTCCAAGAGGCGCTGAAGATGTCTTCTATCCGGGTGAAGTCATCTTCCAAGCCGGGTCTTGAATCTTCCTTCCGCCGACGCGGAACCACCTTCTTCACCGACGGACTACGACGAATGACGGCTCCTTTAAGGGACGTCATCCAAGATGGCGTCCCCTCAATTCCGATTGGCTGATAGGATTCTATCAGCCAATCGGAATTAAGGTAGGAAAAATCTGATTGGCTGATGGAATCAGCCAATCAGATTGAGCTCGCATTCTATTGGCTGTTCCGATCAGCCAATAGAATGCGAGCTCAATCTGATTGGCTGATTGGATCAGCCAATCGGATTGAACTTGAATCTGATTGGCTGATTCCATCAGCCAATCAGATTTTCCTACCTTAATTCCGATTGGCTGATAGAATCCTATCAGCCAATCGGAATTGAGGGGACGCCATCTTGGATGACGTCCCTTAAAGGAGCCGTCATTCGTCGTAGTCCGTCGGTGAAGAAGGTGGTTCCGCGTTGGCGGAAGGAAGATTCAAGACCCGGCTTGGAAGATGACTTCACCCAGATAGAAGACATCTTCAGCGCCTCTTGGAAGATGACATCGGCCGGATCAAAGACTTCTTCAGCGCCGCCTGGATGATGACTTCATCGGATGGAAGATTTCTTCAGCGTCGCTTGGAGGATTAACTTCTTCCGCTCCGGATGTCCTCTTCAGTTCCATCGGTGGCTCGGCTGAGTGAAGACGACTCAAGGTAGGATGATCTTCAGGGGATTAGTGTTAGGTTTTTGTAAGGGGGGTTTGGGTTAGATTAGGGGTATGTGGGTGGTGGGTTTTAATGTTGGGGGGGTTGTATTTTTCTTTTACAGGCAAAAGAGCTGAACTTTTTGGGGCATGCCCCCACAAATGGCCCTTTTAAGGGCTGGTAAGGTAAAAGAGCTTTGAAATGTATTTAATTTAGAATAGGGTAGGGATTTTTCTTATTTTGGGGGTTTGTTATTTTATTAGGGGGCTTAGATTAGGTGTAAGTAGCTTAAAATTGTTGTAATATTTTTAACATGTTTGTAACTTATTTTTTTATTTTTTGTAACTTAGCTTTTTTTATTTTTTGTACTTTAGTTAGTTTATGTAATTGTATTTAATTGTAGTTATTTGTAGGTAGTTTATTTAGTTAATTTAATGATAGTGTAGTATTAGGTTTAATTGTAACTTAGGTTAGGATTTATTTTACAGGTAATTTTGTATTTCTTTTAGCTAGGTAGTTATTAAATAGTTAATAACTATTTAATAACTATTCTAACTAGCTAAAATAAATACAAAGTTACCTGTAAAATAAATATAAATCCTAAGATAGCTATAATATAATTATTAATTATATTGTAGCTATATTAGGGTTTATTTTAAAGGTAAGTATTTAGTTTTAAATAGGATTCATTTAGTTAATAAGAGTTAATTTATTTAGATTTATTTAATTAATTATTTAAGTTAGGGGGGCGTTAGGGTTAGGGTTAGACTTAGGTTTAGGGGTTAATAATTTTATTACAGTGGCGGCGGCGTAGTGGGGGGCAGGATAGGGGTTAATAAATTTATTATAGGTGGCGACGGTGTAGGGGGGGCAGGATAGGGGTTAATACATTTAATATAGGTTGCGGCGGGTTCAGGGAGCGGCGGTTTAGGGGTTAATACATTTATTATAGTTGCGGTGGGCTCCGGGAGCGGCGGTTTAGGGGGTAATAACTTTATTTAGTTGCGGCGGTGTAGGGGGGGTCAGATTAGTGGTGTTTAGACTCGGGGTACATGTTAGGGTGTTAGGTGTAGAAAGCTCCCATAGGAATGAATGGGATGTCTGTCAGCAGCGAACTTGTACTTTCGCTATGGTCAGACTCCCATTGATTCCTATGGGATCCGCCGCCTCCAGGCTGGCGCTTTGAAAACCAGGTACGCTGGGCCGTAAAAGTTTGATAACTAGCAAAAGTAGTGAGATTGTGCCGTACTTGTGTGCGGAACATCTGGAGTGATGTAAGAATCGATCTGTGTCGGACTGAGTCCGGCGGATCAAAGTTTACGTCACAAAATTCTACTTTTGCCGGTCTCGAGCCTTTGATAACTAAGGCGAATCAGCCTCGCCACAAATACGCTGCGGAATACGCAGCGTATTTGAGGTTGACGGCTTGATAACTAGGCCCCATGACCTTGGCCACAAGCCCAGGAAGCAACTAGCGTGAAAAACGCCATTTTTGGGTGACGTCACAAGAAGGAGGCTGCAGTGAGAGTGCCCTTTGTTGTAAAGAGATGCAGCAAGGAGACCTGAACGATTTGTTTGTCGGAAAAGAGACCGGAGGGCATCCAACATTCCCACACAGCAACAGGGTTATTACACAGACCACTGTTGAGATAGACCTGTCTGGGTGCACGCCTGCAAGTAAAATACAGCATTCTTTGTTCCAGAGGGTCGGGGCTCCGCTCCGGAGCAAAACTTTTGTGCACAGGTGGTTGAAGAACATGCCAACAGCTGAAACGGCTGATAGAATAGTGGACGCTGAAAGCTGGTAACGCTGAAAGCTGGTAACCCCCCGGGTGAGTACCCGGGAGGCATAGTGGTGTGGGAAGAGGATGAGGTGCAGCAGAGCACTTATACATTAGGGCTGACCTGTATTTAAGCTTGAGCATATTTAATCAGTGCTGGGGAGGGTCTCCCTTTATCCAATTCCCCTCTGACTGCACTAACTGGCCTAATAAACTTGCAACTACTGTGCCCTGGGGATACTTCACACACAAAAAACAGGGGCAGTAATGCTCACTTCATATTATTCAATAGCCTCATAGTGTAACCTAGAAATAAAGTTTTTATATAAACATAAAGAGAGAGTAGGTCACACAAATAAGTGCAATCTAAAAGTCTAGGGAATAACAGCACATATAAAGCTAAATTATGTTTGAAAAAGAAAACAGATACTTACAAAAAGTTCAAAAAATATTCAATTACATTTATTAATATGAACATATATAAACATTAAAAACACACAGACACATACAAGTCTGGGGTCCCCCTAAATATTAGTGTACAAAAGATATGACCAGGTAACTCACTGAAGTGGTGCCCCACTAATAGAATACATGTCCAAAGGTTGCTTGTAAAATAAAGCAAAGCAGGGCAAGAAAGCGTTAATGCATAAGTGTAGCTCAGCAAAGCAGTCAATGCTCAAACAATGTTCCAGATGAATGAAAAAAAGCATAATGCATCAAGCAATGAAAAGCCAGCATCAAGCCATGCAGCTTCTGGATCTCCTTGTTGGTATAAAAGAAAACACTATTGTGACTGAGGTATATTGTAAACCTACTGCATCTAATAGCCTTTTGTTGGGATCTAGTCATCATCCTGAAAACCTCAAAAGAGGCATTCCATATGGGCAATTCTTAAGAGTGCGTAGAATTTGCACTGATGAATACACTTACAACAAACAGGTTTTTGAGATGGCCAGAAGGTTTTATGCACGAGGATACTCTAAAAGATGTGTAAAAAGGGCCCTTTTTAAAGCTAGGAATATGAATAGAAGTGATTGATTGTGCAAAAATAACTTACTTTTCTTGTTTTTAACTCTTTCTTCATTTTTGAAGAATATGCTGAATCTTTGTGCTGAAAAAAAGAGTGAATAATTTAAATTAAATTAGGTTTTTATACATATTGCTCACTAAATCAATTTAAACACTACAAAAACAGTTACCTTTGGCAAAGGTTCATGCAGAACTTCATCAATAACGGCACATACTTCTTCTGTTTGTTGCCTTAGAAGTGCAGGTGAATACATCTAGAAAGTAAAAGTAAATAGAAATTGTGCTAAAGAATTATTATGGAAGAACTAACAAATATTCTCAAGTGATAAACCCACCAATTACAGACAAATGCATATATGTAAACAAAACATATAACAACACGACACTTGTGTTGGAGGAAGGCCGCAACGGTTGCATTTATTAAAATTAACAAAAGCCAGTAATCATGCATTTAAACAATACTAAACTTTTTATCCACCGGAAAGGCTTTTAAATGGAATCGGTAACTGGGTTGCTATATTAAAAAAAAGCAAGCAAAGCAGGTCAGGGTTCATATTAAGTTCTTTTTGTGAAGCACCAACAAGACCAGACATCTTTAGGAGCCTCAAATAAGGAGACCACTGAAGAAAGGCTCTTCAGGCTCCCACCTGAAGTATCTTGCTCCTCCCATTAGCTAAGCAATGGCTCCTTCTGGGCACCGTTCTTACAACAAGGGCCCTGATACTGCCTTCTAGGATGTACATAAATCCCTCCAAACCCAGTAAGGTCCAAGGCTGTAATAACATTACCACATGCAGCCAAGGAGAAACAAAATTACTGCTGTGGTCTTACAAAAGCTAGAACATTTGACCATGCTCCTGCCAGAAGCTACTAAGGAAGTCTGTTAACTCAGCACTGCCTCCCAACAGCACCTGAAGATATGAAAATCTAGAATAGGGAAGGAACAAGGGGAAACATACCCAAGATACAAAAGGAAAGAAAGAGGACAAGGATTGTTTTGGACTTTATATGATAAGTCTAAGGTCCACCCACCCCAACTAAAGCAACAAAGTAATAAGGCACACACTCTAGGCCATTGCCTTATATGCCTTTCAGTCTTATTCAACTCTTTATTAGCATTTTACAGTACCTCAGAGTGTGTTTCCATTGTTTCTTCTTGTTTAGCTTTTGTTCTGTTTATTCCTGGTTCATCAATTGCCTGAAGAAACAAAGCTGTCTATTAAAGGATCATTAAATACAGTAAAATTGCAACAAAGGTATTTAAAAAAAGACAATGCAATAGCAATTAGGCCCTTATTATTAAAACTCTGCCAGGTCAGACATGGAAAACCATGAAGACACTCACAGTGGTTGCCCTAAGGGAATTCTATGAAAAATAAGCTGTATTTGTGAATGACGAGATGTCTCTTATAGAAAGTAATGGAGCTCACTGGAAAGGAAACATTTGCTGAGGAGAACAAAGTTAGCAGGGAGTACACTTTCAAAATGAAACCCTGCAGCCAATACAAATCACATTACTTTCAGTGTATAATATCTTAAAATCTATTACAATATGACCACCTATTAGTTTGTGAGAGGAAAAACAAACAGCAATAACAGCAGAGGAAAGATGTTCAGACCTGGAGGGGAAATTTCAGCTACACCCATGGGGTCATATTTATCAAGCTCCGTATGGAGCCTGATGCCTCGTGATTCCAGGGAGCCTTCAGGCTCGCCAGAAAAAGAAGTTATGAAGCTCCTCTAAGACTTCTCCCCTTCAAGGTAAACTGGACTTTTAAGTTCTTCAAGAGGTCTATTTATCAAAACGTCAATCTCAGTGCATTCGCCAGCGTCAATAAACTCGCCAGACATCATTGCCGCGAATCTACATACAATGCTCCTATTTAAGAAAAAGTCTTTCAAAAACAGACGCGTCAAGTACGCGATGAGCATCGGACTGAGCATCATACTTTTGTTAAATAAGAGTATTCAATGTCGCGAATATCCTTATTTATCTTATTTTTACCCTTAAATGAATACAATATGAAGACATTTTAGTCTTCTTATTGCAACTATATTCATACCATTTGCACATATCTCTGATAATATACTTCTTGATATAGATATATTTGAAAAAGATATATTCGATATAGATGTATTTAATATAGATATATTTAATATAGATATATTTGATATAGATATATTTGATATAGATATATTTGATATAGATAGATATAGATAGATACAGATATATATATATATATATATATATATATATATATATATATATATATATATATATATAAATATACAGTATATATATATAAATATACAGTATATATATATATATATATATATATATATATATATATATATATATATATATATATATATATATATATATATATATATATATATATATATACAGGGAGTGCAGAATTATTAGGCAAATGAGTATTTTGACCACATCATCCTCTTTATGCATCTTGTCTTACTCCAAGCTGTATAGGCTCGAAAGCCTAATACCAATTAAGCATATTAGGTGATGTGCATCTCTGTAATGAGAAGGGGTGTGGTCTAATGACATCAACACCCTATATCAGGTGTGCATAATTATTAGGCAACTTCCTTTCCTTTGGCAAAATAGGTCAAAAGAAGGACTTGACAGGCTCAGAAAAGTAAAAAATAGTGAGATATCTTGCAGAGGGATGCAGCACTCTTAAAATTGCAAAGCTTCTGAAGCGTGATCATCGAACAATAAAGCGTTTCATTCAAAATAGTCAACAGGGTCGCAAGAAGCGTGTGGAAAAACCAAGGCGCAAAATAACTGCCCATGAACTGAGAAAAGTCAAGCGTGCAGCTGCCAAGATGCCACTTGCCACCAGTTTGGCCATATTTCAGAGCTGCAACATCACTGGAGTGCCCAAAAGCACAAGGTGTGCAATACTCAGAGACATGGCCAAGGTAAGAAAGGCTGAAAGACGACCACCACTGAACAAGACACACAAGCTGAAACGTCAAGACTGGGCCAAGAAATATCTCAAGACTGATTTTTCTAAGGTTTTATGGACTGATGAAATGAGAGTGAGTCTTGATGGGCCAGATGGATGGGCCCGTGGCTGGATTGGTAAAGGGCAGAGAGCTCCAGTCCGACTCAGATGCCAGCAAGGTGGAGGTGGAGTACTGGTTTGGGTTGGTATCATCAAAGATGAGCTTGTGAGGCCTTTTCGGGTTGAGAATGGAGTCAAGCTCAACTCCCAGTCCTACTGCCAGTTTCTGGAAGACACCTTCTTCAAGCAGTGGTACAGGAAGAAGTCTGCATCCTTCAAGAAAAACATGATTTTCATGCAGGACAATGCTCCATCACACGCGTCCAAGTACTCCACAGCGTGGCTGGCAAGAAAGGGTATAAAAGAAGAAAATCTAATGACATGGCCTCCTTGTTCACCTGATCTGAACCCCATTGAGAACCTGTGGTCCATCATCAAATGTGAGATTTACAAGGAGGGAAAACAGTACACCTCTCTGAACAGTGTCTGGGAGGCTGTGGTTGCTGCTGCACGCAATGTTGATGGTGAACAGATCAAAACACTGACAGAATCCATGGATGGCAGGCTTTTGAGTGTCCTTGCAAAGAAAGGTGGCTATATTGGTCACTGATTTGTTTTTGTTTTGTTTTTGAATGTCAGAAATGTATATTTGTGAATGTTGAGATGTTATATTAGTTTCACTGGTAAAAATAAATAATTTAAATGGGTATATATTTGTTTTTTGTTAAGTTGCCTAATATTTATGCACAGTAATAGTCACCTGCACACACAGATATCCCCCTAAAATAGCTATAACTAAAAACAAACTAAAAACTACTACCAAAACTATTCAGCTTTGATATTAATGAGTTTTTTGGGTTCATTGAGAACATGGTTGTTGTTCAATAATAAAATTAATCCTCAAAAATACAACTTGCCTAATAATTCTGCACTCCCTGTATATATATATATATATATCAAAATAACAAGAGTATTGCATTGAGCAATTATACTTTTTTTATTGGACTAACTATACATTTATAAGTTGACAAGCTTTCGGAAGAGTTCCTTCCTTTATCAAGTCTAAAGCAATACTGACCAATTCAATGGAATTTACAGATTATATCTTAAAACTCAGAATAGCTAAGAAGACAGTGCAGGGAGAGGAGGAGGTGTCTTAAAAATCAAGAGGGGGCTTAGGTAACAGGCAGACAGTGTCCAGTGTAGGAGAACAGTCAGGGGAAATATATAGCTTTACATAGAGCATATACTGACATAAAGTTTTTTGGTAACAATATTCTGCCCGTGTAAATTTCCACTACATATGGTATTTATGAGTTTTAGATATAGCATGACAATATAGGTGTATATCCTCAAGATCTAATTGTTTTGACTCCTAATACCTACAGTCAGTTTATATTCTGACATATGAGTATATGATTATGTATGTTTTTAATTTTGCTTGTTTCCATTGGCCCAGATAGCACTCCATTGTGCAGCCAGCGCATGAGCAGTTGCGCCGTGTGTACTCTGCAGGGCTTCCGGATGAGGCAAAATGGATTGCACGGGATGTATCGTGGGGGAGCACTTAAAAGGTGGTAATGTATCTTGTAAATTTATGTCTGAGGATGGGCGTATGCCCAAAAACGTTACATGCATAGTAAAATATGGTTTAAAAAACCGGAGAGTGCCTTCCATTTTTTGGATTTATATATATATATATATATATATATATATATATATATATATATATATATATATATATATATATATATATATATATATATATATATATATATATATATATATATATATATATATATATATATATATATATATATATATATATATATATATATATATATATATATATATAGGCGAAAAATTGGTGTATGCGCACTCTCACCAACGTTCAACAACTACCAGGGTGCTATACGGTGTATGATAGAAAAGCAAAAAAGAAGCACTCACTGGATTTTCATCAAAAAGTGACCAGAAATTTAATGTAGTTTGTGACGTTTCGGGACAACAACAGTCCCTTCCTCTGACAAATAAACACTGAACAAAAGCTGCCTTAAATAGGCTCCCAAATACACTCCCCTCAGGTTCAGCCAATCAGGCTGAATAATTACACACACCCATTAAGTGACCAATGAAAAAACATAATCCAAATTGTGCATGTGACTGTTTTTTCATTGGTCACTTAATGGGTGTGTGTAATTATTCAGCCTGATTGGCTGAACCTGAGGGGAGTGTATTTGGGAGCCTATTTAAGGCAGCTTTTGTTCAGTGTTTATTTGTCAGAGGAAGGGACTGTTGTTGTCCCAAAACGTCACAAACTACATTAAATTTCTGGTCACTTTTTGATGAAAATCCAGTGAGTGCTTCTTTTTTGCTTTTTATATATATATATATATATATATATATATATATATATATATATATATATATATATATCGATATATAGATATATATAGATATATAGATATAGAGAGAGAGCAAAATTGTATATATATATATATATATATATATATATATATATATACATATATAAATACAGTATATTTATATATATATATATATATATATATATATAGAGAGAGAGAGAGAGAGAGAGAGAGAGAGAGAGAAATAGATAGATATCTGGGTATGCATGCCCTACACAGACATAACTGTACTATGAGAACAAAAGTTAACCATGTCAACATGTATTTTATCACTAAAGGTAATATTTTATCACAAACGATAAAAGGGACATTAATATTTTTAATTATACTTCATGATTCTGATAGTTCATTCATATCATCCTTTGCAGACCAAAAAGTTGCACTAATTTAAATTATTCAGTATCACCTAGATTACGAGTTTTGAGCGCTATAGAGAAATTAACGAACACAATAAAAGTTAAGTTATTTAATTTCCTTTAGTGCTGCCATTACAAACTAACACCGGCGATCGCGGAAACAAAAGTACTGTAACGCAGCCCCATTAATGTCTATGCCGCTCCCGATATCGCCGCCACTATACTACATTTATTAACCCCTAAACCACCAGCCCCCCCCCCCACATCGCAACAAGCTAAATTAAACTATATTAACCCCTAAACTTAATGTAACCCTAACCCTAATGCAACCCTAAACCTAACCCTAACCCCCCTAACTTTAACATAATAAAAATATAGCTAAATTAAATTTACCATTATTACCTACCGTGGGGCAAAAATGTATTTAGTCAGCCACCAATTGTGCAAGTTCTCCCACTTAAGAAGATGAGAGAGGCCTGTGATGTTCATCATAGGTATACCTCAACTATGAGAGACAAAATGTGGAACAAATCCAGACAATCACATTGTCTGATTTGGAAAGAATTTATTTACATATTATGGTGGAAATAAGTATTTGGTCAATATCAAAAGTTCATCTCAATACTTTGTTATATATCCTTTGTTGGCAATGACAGAGATCAAAGGTTTTCTGTAAGTCTTCACAAGGTTGTCACACACTGTTGCTGGTATGTTGACCCATTCCTGCATGCAGATCTCCTCTAAAGCAGTGATGTTTTGGGGCTGTTGCTGGGCAACACAGACTTTCAACTCCCTCCAAAGGTTTTCTATGGGGTTGAGAGTTGAAGACTGGCTAGGCCACTCCAGGACCTTGAAATGCTTCTTACGAAGCCACTCCTTCGTTTCCCAGGCGGTGTGTTTGGGATCATTGTCATGCTGAAAGACCCAGCCACGATTCATCTTCAATGCCCTTGCTGATGGAAGGAGGTTTGCACTCAAAATCTCACGATAAATGGCCCCATTCATTCTTTCATGTACACGGATCAGTCGTCCTGTTTCCTTTGCAGAGAAACAGCCCCAAAGCATGATGTTGCCACCCCCATGCTTCACGGTAGGTATGGTGTTCTTTGGTTGCAACTTAGCATTCTCTCTCCTCCAAACACGATGAGTTGTGTTTCTACCAAACAGTTCTACTTTGGTTTCATCTGACCATATGACATTCTCCCAATCCACTTCTGGATCACCCAAATGCTCTCTAGCATACTTCAGACGGGCCTGGACATGTACTGGCTTAAGCAGGGGGACACGTCTGGCACTGTAGGATCTGAGTCCCTGGCAGTGTAGTATGTTAATGATGGTAGCCTTTGTTACGTTAGTCCCAGCTCTCTGCAGGTCATTCACTAGGTCCCCCCGTGTGGTTCTGGGATGTTTGCTCACCGTTCTTGTGATCATTTTGACCCCACGGGGTGAGATCTTGCGTGGAGCATCAGATCAAGGGAGATTATCAGTGGTCTTGTATGTCTTCCATTTTCTAATTATTGCTCCCACAGTTGATTTCTTCAAACCAAGCTGCTTGCCTATTGCAGATTCAGTCTTCCCAGCCTGGTGCAGATCTACAATTTTGTTTCTGGTGTCCTTCGACAGCTCTTTGGTCTTCACCATAGTGGAGTTTGGAGTGTGACTGTTTGAGGTTGTGGACAAGTGTATTTTATACTGATAACAAGTTCGAACAGGTGCCATTAATACAGGTAATGAGTGGAGGACCGAGGAGCCTCTTAAAGAAGAAGATACAGGTCTGTGAGAGCCAGAAATCTTGCTTGTTTGTAGGTGACCAAATACTTATTTTCCACCATAATATGCAAATAAATTCTTTCCAAATCAGACAATGTGATTGTCTGGATTTGTTCCACATTTTGTCTCTCATAGTTGAGTTATACCTATGATGAAAATTACAGGCCTCTCTCATCTTCTTAAGTGGGAGAACTTGCACAATTGGTGGCTGACTAAATACTTTTTTCCCCCACTGTAAATAAACCTATTAACCCCTAAACCGCCAGCCCTCCCACATTGCAACAAGCTAAAAAAAACTATATTAACCCCTAAACCTAACCCCCCCTAACTTTAACATAATTAAATTAGATCTAAATTGCATTTACAATTATTAGCTAAATAATACCTAATTAAAACTAAATACATACTTTCCTGTGAAATAGAACCTAAGATATCTATAATATAACTAATAGGTTTTATTTTTATTTCACAGGTAAGTTTGCATTTATTTTAACCAGGTAGACTAGTAAGTAAATAGTTATTAACTATTTAATAACTACCTAGTTAAAATACATACAAACTTACCTGTGAAATAAAACCTAACCTGCCTTACACTAAAACCTAACATTACAAAAAATAAAAAACCTACCATTACAAAAAATAAAAAAAACTATCATTACAAAAAAATAAATATCCAAAAAAAATAAAGATTAATCCTATTCTAATACCCTTACAAAAAAAACACACCCCAAAATAAAAAACCATACGCTAGAATAAACTACCAAGATCTAATTGTTTTGACTCCTAATACCTACAGTCAGTTTATATTCTGACATATGAGTATATGATTATGTATGTTTTTAATTTTGCTTGTTTCCATTGGCCCAGATAGCACTCCATTGTGCAGCCGGCGCATGAGCAGTTGCGCCGTGTGTACTCTGCAGGGTTTCCGGATGAGGCAAAATGGATTGCACGGGCCTTTTGGGGGGCCTTTAAAATGGCCTTTTGTAGAGCATGGCCCTGAGTTAAACAGCTCTTTTGCTACAAAAAAGAATACAAATACCCCCTAACACTATACAAACTCCCACCCCGCAAACAACCAGGGGCCCTTAAAAGGGCCTTTTGGGGAGCCTTAAAAGGACCTTTTGTAGGGCATTGCCCTGAGTTAAACAGCTCTTTTGCTACAAAAAAGAATACAAACACCCCCTAACACTATACAATCCCCCACCCCCAAGCTACCAGGGGCCATTAAAAGGGCCTTTTGGGGGGCCTTAACATGGCTTTTTGTAGGGCATTGCCCTAAGTTAAACAGCTCTTTTCTACAAAAAACATCCCCTAAAAAATACATTAAACAAAATAACACATTTTCAAAAATAAAAAATAATTACACCTAATCTAAAAGCCCTATCAAAATACCCCCCCCCCCCCAATAAAAAAACCCTAGCTTACAATAAACAACCAATATCCCTTAAAAGAGCCTTTTGTGGGGCATTGCCCCAAAGATGTCAGCTCTTTTACCTGTAAAAAAAAATACAGACACCCCCTCCAACAGAAAACCCACCACCCAACCAACCCCCCCAAATAAAAAAAAACTATCTAAAATAACCTAAGCTACCCATTGCCCTGAAAGGCATTTTGATGTGGGGGATTTCGGTTTAGGGGTTAATAGTTTATTTTAGTATATTTTGTTGTGGGGGGCTTGCGGTTTTGGAATTAATAGATGTATTATAGTGGCGGTGTGGGCGGATGGCAGATTAGGGGTTAATAATATTTAAATAGTGTTTGCGATGCGGGAAGGCGGTGGGTTAGGAGTTAATACATTTATTATAGTGGCAACAATGTCGGGGAGTGGTGGAATTGGAGTTAATACATTTTTTTTAGTTGCGGCAGATTAGGGATTAATAGGTAGTTTATGGGTGTTAGTGTACTTTGTAGCAGTTTAATTATGAGTTTTATGTTACAGCTTTGTAGCGTAACACTCATAATTAAACTGCTACAAAGTACACTAACACCCATAAACTACCTATTAACCCCTAATCTGCCGGTACAGATCTTGTCATTTTAGGCTGTAACGCTCACTTTTTAGCCGTACCTCAAAACTCGTAATACCGGCGCTATTGGAATCCCATGAAAAAACATAATTTTTATGTGTGCGGGACTGACGTTGCGTTACAGGCTAAAAGGTGTGCGGTACACCTATACCGACAAGACTTGTAATGGCTGCGGTGCTGTTTTAACGCTGAAAATGCCATATTTTCAGCGTTACAAGCCGCAAATAACAACTTTTAATCTAGCTATATGTTAATTAACTGTCTGCAATGAAAAAAAAAGATTATAGCAAATATTTTCAAAACCATTGATTCCTATGGCCTTTGCAACCTCAAAGGTGGTGGTTTGAATGACAGATACACTGCATCAGAGAAGACGCGAGCCTAAACGTAAAATATTTGATACATTTTGTAAAGGTTCAAATAGAGTCAAATGTGAATGCGGATCATCAGATTACGCTACAATTTCGGAAAATATGAAGGCAGATCATCAATATTAGGATCCAAGACTGCGAGCATCGATATACGTCGGATTGATCTCAAGGGAGTGTATATTACAACGAACACTGCAACAGTTGACGATGTTGAAACTTTATTAAATATGGTGGATCAACTTTGCGTCTAATTTGACGCAAAATATAAGCGTATTCTTAGTTGAAGTATTGATAAATAGACCCCTAAGTGTTTTTGCAAGTTATTGCTGTTTATTGGTGATCACTAGCTTTTTACAGGGTCAAGGACCCCTTATTTGAATAAGAGGTCATTTTACATATAAAATGCAAATGATTGCCCTTATATTGTCAATAACCTGCAGGTTTACTTAAAGGGACACCTTGTAATTTCAAGATATTCCTTTGGTGGAGTTATAGAGTAACATATAAGATTTTTTTTTTAAAGAAATTAACATCCTTTTTGCTGCAATTATTTTTCAAGAGCAACACTATACTCACTATTTGCCTTATTTGGAGGAGCCTAGTTCATAGATCACAAGGCTAGCCACTGTCAAGCTGGTATACAGCACATTGTATTGCAGTTTGGTGAATCTTTTATTAATAAGTGATTCTGCTTTACCCAATGAGGAAATGTTTGCTACATTTAGTTCAATGGGGCCGAATTATCAAGCGGCGGGTGAACATGATTCGCTGTAGTGAATCATGTCAGCTCAACATCGCTAAAGCTAACTGCAGACAGGATACGCTGTCGGCATTTAACATTGCACAAGCATTTCTGGTGAAATGCTTGTGCAATGCCGCACCCTGCACATTCACGGCCAATTGGCCACTAGCAGGGGGTGTAAATCATCCAGATCGTATCTGATCGGGATGATTGCAGTACGCTACCTCAGAGGTGGTGGATGAGTTAAGACCGCTGCTTCTTAAATACTGTTTCCGGCAAGCTGGAAGACTCACGCAGAATAAGCAGCATCCGCTTCTTAATAAATCAGCCCCAATGGCTCAATCAAGCGCACTTTGATTAGAAACTGCACCCAAGATGCACTTTTGAAAAAAGCAAAGGAGAAAGAGGACAGAGAGAAGGTAAGGTAAGTAAAGTTTTTGCAAGTGCAGAATTATGTAGCATTAATAGCTATATTTACTGTCCCTTTAAGTAACTGCCAACCTAATTTTATTGTGCCATCAAACCATGTTTATCTGAACTAATAAAATGTGAGAACTTTGAGAAAAACTTTGAGAATATATAAATAGGTGGTAATTTGTGAAATTCCATATAGTATAACTTTCAGTACAACAATGTCATGAGTGTTTGTTTTTTTAAAATATAGTTTGCTACCCTGAGTAATGTTGGACAGTAGGAACATCCATATATAAAGGGCCAGATTACAAGTGGAGCGTTATTTAGTGCTTATGTTAGAGAGCTAATTGTGCCAGAAGTAAACTTTTTGTGCTTGTCGGGTTGCGCTGGTAATATGAGTTGAAAGTAAAAAGTTTGCGTGCAACCAGCAATTAGACTATTGTGTAAATGATAAGCTCTTCCCCCATAGGGAAAAAAGTGGGGAAGAAAACTTAACACTCGTGTGCACATCTGATCATATCTGATTCTAATATGCGCAATCCCAATATGAAATTATGAATATTGCATAACTATCGGCTAGATTACGAGTTTTTGTCGGTAATGGTGTGCATGACTAATGCACACTTTTCCCTCACCGCTCACCTACAGTAACGCTAGTATTAAGGGTCTTTTTAAACCCGGCGTTAGCCGCAAAAAGGTGAGCGTAGAGCAGAATTTAGCTCCAAATCGGTAAGCTGGCTAAACGTGCTCGTGCACCATTTCCCCATAGGAATTAATGGGGCAGAGCTGGCTGAAAAAAAAACCTAACACCTGCAAAAAAGCAGCGTTCAGCTCCTAACGCAGCCCCATTGATTCCTATGGGGAAATATAAGTTATGTCTACACCTAACACCCTAACATGAAACCCGAGTCTAAACATCCCTAATCTTACACTTATTAACCCCTAATCTGCCGCCCCCGACATCGCCGACACCTACAAATCAAATAAGGCAGCAGGCCCTGATTTCCTGCCAGCAGAATTTTATAAAATTTTATCCCAGGAAATTAATCATACCTTGGGAAGGCTTTATAATGAGTACTATTTCCACAATAATATTATGTCTAATTATTTCACGGCAGCTAATGTAACTTTAATCTTAAAGAAAGATAAGGAGGTGGAGGACCCAGCATCGTACAGACCAATCTCTGTCCTCAATGCAGACTAAAAAATCATGACCTTGATTATTGCAACCAGACTGGCTAAGGGGTTAGATAAGATTATACATCCTGATCAAACCAGGTTTATGCATGGTAGGAATTCCTCTAAAAATATTCGTAAAAAGTGGTCATGCTGTTAGATTACCTGTGGAATAGGGAGAAAATTAAGAACATGGGAACATTCTCAGACATAGCACTTCTTACAGTAGATGCGGAAAAAGCTTTTGATTCTATCAAGTGGCACTATCTATTTAGGGCCCTGGAAAAATTTGGGTTTCAGGAGCAATTTGTACATTTTATCCATTAAATTTACAAAAACCCGATCTCATATCTACTGATCAATGGAATGCTCTCCCGTAAAATAACGCTTGGTAGGGGAACAAGGCAAGCATGTCCCTTGTCACCACTGCTCTTCAACATTGCGTTAGAACCCTTGGATGCATGGCTAAGGGTTAACCTTTCTGAAGTTCCTACGGGGTCTCAAAAACTAAAAATTCTTCTCTATGCAGATGATCTCTTGTCGTTTCTGGGTAAAACCTGGCAATCTATTCCCTTAATTTTGCAAATTTTTGCTGATTTCAGCTCTTTTTCTGGGTATAAAATTAACTTTGGGAAAAGCGAACTTATGTGGGTTATTAAATCTTGGGTAAGTTGTCAAAATCATCCTTTTAAAGTTGTAGATTTCTTCAAGTATTTAGGCATATTCCTTCATAGGAACCCACACAAATGGTGCAACCTAAACTTTTTGTCCTTATTACAAAAGAATAAAAAAATTTTTAATTATGGGCTTTTTTGCCATTATCCATTTCTGCACAAGTGAACCTAATAAAAACAATTGACTTTCCCCAAATATTATATCCACTTCAAAATCTTCCATTGTTTTTCACAAATATTGATATGCGGAAAAATGATTCTTGTCAATCTAAATTTATCTGGGGAATTAAAAAACTTGTATCTCTTTAGGCAGGTTGACCCAAAAAAAGTGTCAAGCAGGTTTGGCATTACCCAATATGAGATTGTATAATATGGCTACATTAGTTAAAATTGCATTTGATTGGATAGCTGACTCTATCAACTTCGCTACTATTGAATTAGAGAGCCACTGTATTGCTCCTTTCTCATTAAAAGCTATTTTACACTGTTCAGTTAAATATCTTTCTCTCAAGAGCCTATCATTAATTTCTATTAAAAATGTAGTAATAGCCTGGCAAAAAATGTTGTAGGTTGTTGGAAGTGGATCCCCACTTCTCAAAATTTCTACCCATAAGAGGTAACCCAGAGTTTTTGCCCGGAATACAGAATAAAGTTTTTATAAAATGGGAAGAGAATGGGTTGGAATTTGTATCGCAGTTAATAATGGATAGACAGCACGTATTTCCTCCTGATATCATTTTTCAACAATTCAATTTACCTAGGAATAATATGTTTGCTTATTTTCAGCTTTGTCATTTTATTTTGAGTTGTTCTCCTGCTGTGGACAGTGCAGCTGAGTGAGCTGAGATTAAAACATGCATCAATAAATTTAGTATCGGCAACACCTCAGTATCACTCATCTATGACCTAATGCTAGCTAATCAAGGTACATTACTGTTATAGAAAATTTGTAAGGTCTGGGTGGGTTTTTTTCCCTCTATAAATCCAAATCTGTTCAAGGCTTAATGGGCTCACCAAACCAATTGTGTGTTCCAATTAATCAGTGCTAGGTAGTTACAGGTATTCAAATCAACAAAATGACATGGGTGCCCAAATTTATGCACCTGTCTAATTTTGTTTTGATGCATATTGCACATTTTCTGTTAATCCAATAAACCTAATTTCACTACTGAAATATTATTGTGCCCTTCAGTTATTTGATAGATTAAAAATGGAAATTGCTGATCCAAACACCCAATTATTTATAAATTAAAATTCTGGTGCCTAAACTTTTGCATAAAACTGTATATATATATATATATATATATATATATATATATATATATATATATATATATATATATATATATATATATATATATATATATATATATATATATATATATATATTATATATATACTATATATATATATATATATATATATATATATATATATATACTGTGTATATATATATATATATATATATATATATATATATATATATATATATATATATAAACTGTATATATATATATATTTTAGAGGTGTATATGTATGTATCTCTATTTTAAAGCTATTTGCCTGCCTTTTTTTCTGACACCTGAGATCTCATATTTTTGTTTTGTGACACTTTTTTGTTTTGCGAAACAGTTAACCAGAACTCTGAAGTCAAGGTAATCATTCTAGCGCAATTGAGTTTGCTTTCAACTCGTAATACTAGCGATAAACTCGAAGAGCTCAAAGACTCGTGATAAACCCCTTATCACTCACACATAAACATTTGCGCTCCACTCATAATCTGGTCCATAATGTTTAAATGATATGCATTTTCCTGTATAATGCATTTTAATCTAAGAATTGTATAGGTATTACACGTTTTTTTCCATGTTAAAAAAAAAAGTTTAAATCTATACTATACTTAAAGTAATATAGATTCTACAGGAAAATGCAAATCATTTAAACATTGTATATACAGTACATGTATCGACATATCTCCTATAGCTATAATAGGAAGGTTTTTTGTTTTTTGTCTTTTTTAGTCATGTATAGGGAAGACATGATGTAGATGTAAGAGTTCAGTGGGAATTAGCTGGGCCAGGTGAGTAGCCTGCATTTTACCAGGGATATATATCGCCAGTAGTGCAATATATTCCAAGTGCGGCCCTGCAGGTTAGGTATAGGGTGTCAGCCATGTTTTAAAAAGCGAGACTTTACAGTGTAAGGATAAGATAGCATAGGTTAAAGGGACAGTCAACCTAAATTTTCACATAGGTAATTCCTATACAGTTGCTAACATTTTTGGTTTGCACTGTAGCCTAATATATTAGCCTTAATCGTTTCTAAGAATTACCACTTACTTATTTCTTCCTTGCAGTTTAAAATGCCCGCCAGCCCCCTCCCATATTTCGGCATCATGATCCTCTGGTTTTGTTCAGTGTCCTGCTGTAACTCTGCAAGTCTCGTATTTCCACGCTCCCGATTTAGCGCATGCGCATTGCGCCGCAAACAGTAACACTGCATGGGGACTGTGAACTTAGTCTCCGCCAGTCATTGTATTCTGTGAAGCTGTGTGCGGTTCAGTTTCTTCTCTTCTAGCTGTAAGTAATGCTGGTAGTGCAAAGGTTTACCTTTCTGTGTTCCCCCTCAAAGAAATCTGTGCTGGTGGTTTATTTTATTTGTTCAGACTGACCAATCTAATTTGTCTGTAACGTTCAGTGTAGACTGACAGTTTAGCCTGGGGTAAACAACAGATTGCAAGCTATGTCTGGGTGAACTGAATATACTTACGTAACGTTACATAAGTATATTCAGTTCACCCAGACATAGCTTGCAATCTGTTGTGTACCCCAGCCTAAACTGTCAGTCTACACTGAACGTTACAGACAAATTAGATTGGTCAGTCTGAACAAATAAAATAAACCACCAGCACGGATTTCTTTGAGGGGGAACACAGAAAGGTAAACCTTTGCACTACCAGCATTACTTACAGCTAGAAGAGAAGAAACTGAACCGCACACAGCTTCACAGAATACAATGACTGCCGGAGACTAAGTTCACAGTCCCCATGCAGTGTTACTGTTTGCGGCGCAATGCGCATGCAATAAATCGGGAGCGTGGAAATACGAGACTTGCAGAGTTACAGCAGGACACTGAACAAAACCAGAGGATCATGATGACGAAATATGGGAGGGGGCTGGCGGGCATTTTAAACTGTAAGGAAGAAATAAGTAAGTGGTAATTCTTAGAAACAATTAAGGCTAATACATTAGGCTACAGTGCAAACAAAAAATCATTAGCAACTGTATAGGAATTACCTATGTGAAAATTTAGGTTGACTGTCCCTTTAAGTTACAGTAAGTTCACACAGGCATTATTTGAAGTGTTTGGCTTCAGTGAATGCATTGTCTGTGCTGTGTAGGAACACTTCCAATATGGCCCCCCACCCCCATTGAAAGTGCCCACAAGTGGCAATGTCAGCAGAGTTTTGCAGAAGCCATAATCCCTATTATCCCTACTATTCCTATGGGAAACACATTGCCACTCACATGCACTTTGCGGTCCTTTTTTAGAATCTATCGACAGACCAACGGACTTTGAGGTCAACAAGGCCAGAAAGACAGTTTCTTGTTGGTCTGTCAATGCTTTGAAAATCAGGCCTCTGAGACAGGTGTTGTGACATATTAGTGATAGAGAATAACTGCATTAGGTTACGTAACGCAAAGTAAAACTGCATTAGGTAACGCAAATGAAAGTTTATTGTTCTAATGCCTTTTCTACCCTGATATAGATTTTTATTAAGGGTGTACAAATTAAAAAAAAAAAAAAAAAAGAAAAAGTTTATGCATGCACACAAACAATTAAATAGTTAATCTAAATGCCTGCTGTTGACATTTGTTCTTCTATGATTGTATATTTTGATAGTTTAATACAGATTCAGATTATGTGGCACTGAATTTGAGAATAGCAAAACCTCCCAGTAGCAATAAGTAAATGTTTAGGTATGACACCATTCCTCTAAAATAACAAATGCTGGTCACATTTGTACCCTGTTTGTGAATGTCAAACGTTTGTTGAACATTTAACATTAGTTTTTTGTTTTTTTTTAAAGCAAATGTTAACTTTCCCTTTCTTAAATGGAACTTTCCAATATTTGAATATAAACCTCTCACTTCTGATTCTAATTGACTTCAATATAAGCAACACGTTTAAATGTTCATTTAAATATTAAAAGGTTACATTCAATAGTCAAATGTTAACATTTATACTGTATGGAAACATTCATGTGACAGAATGAATGTCGAATGGAATATTTGTTCTGTCATTTGAATGGCAAAACACAGACATTAGCACATCTCATCAGATCCCAAATTGCTGTTTATTGTTTTATCCCTCATAAGTAGACCATTGCTGCTTTGCCACAAAACAGTATGCAACATTGTTAATCCTCCATAATCAAAGTAAATTTATGATTTCTGGCCAAATGTGCTATTTATTTTTTGGACTAAACATGGGAGCAGAATATCAGTATGAATTTGTTAGAAAGTGAAATTTCCAACTGGTGCCCCCAAAGCCCCCAGCACAACTCCATGATGAGCTACAGGATTTTAGCAGCTATTCATGTTTTTTTCCAGCTGTGGAAATAACAAACTCACACTGCATAGCAAATAAATGGAGATATTTCAAAGTTTAACACTGTGTAAATGAGTGGTCCCGTTCAGGATCCTCAACATGATACCTTGGACTATTTTGAATCAGTTTTTCATCCAATCTTTTTACTTGAAATCATAATGCAACCATCTTTTCAGCCACATGTATGCCAGATGATTATACTTAGCATGAAACATTATTGTGCCTCACTTTTTATAATCTTAATGAAACTGCATAATGCCAGCAAAAGCGCCTATGGTCAAATCACTGAAAAGCCTTGATTGTTAAAAAATAATGTACTGCTTATAACTGTGACTTAAAAATATCTGCACTTCAAAATGTCCTTGAGGCAGCAATCAATATTTTGGACTGTTTCAAATAACTTAAAAAAAAAAAAGTATATAGCTCTCAGTAAAAATCCGTATTACGCCGAACAAGTCATAACACAGTGTGAAGTTAAATCTATTCCTTTAAAGACCTACTTTACCATATTTGACAGTGTAGTGGTTTTCATTTTAAAAGCATATGTGCTGTAGGCAATTGTAGAAAGCTCTTGGGCCACTAAATCATGAAGACCTCTATATAAAAAAAGGATATGGTAAAAAAACCTTCCCTGCAATGAGCAGTGTATTCCCATGTGGTAAATTTGTCAACTGTAATTTCACAATCAGGTGAAAGAAATACTGTCTAAAATAAAATACAATAAAAAGGGATAATATTTTGGAACAAATATATTTAATAACTTTTAGCCATAAGCAAACATATTTGTGTTGAATAATTTGTTTGAACTTGTCTGTTTTTTCTTTTTTTTCTTTTTAATAATCTTTTATCGGGCCAATTTTTTAGGTACCGCGGTTCCAACCCTTGCTCCCTCTCTCTCCCCCTCTCTTTTGAGTTCTCTCTCTCCCCCTTATTTTGCGCTCTCTCTCCCCTTTTTTGCTCTCTCTCTCCCCTCTTCCCCCCCTCATCTGCTCTCCCCCCCCCCTCTTTTGCTCTCTCTCTCGCCCTCTTTTGCTCTCTCTCCCCCCTCTTTTGTGCTCTCTCTCTCCCCCCTCTTTTGCGCTCTCTCCCCCCTCTTTTGCGCTCTCTCTCTCCCCCCCTCTTTTGCGCTCTCTCCCCCTCTCTTTTGCGCTCTCTCCCCCTCTCTTTTGTGCTCTCTCCCCCTCTCTTTTGCGCTCTCTCTCTCCCTCCCTCTTTTGCACTCTCTCCCTCTTTTGTGCTCTCTCTCTCTCCCTCTTTTGCGCTCTCTCTCCCCTTCCCTTTTGTGCTCTCTCTCCACCCTCTTTTGCACTCTCTCTCTCCCCCCTGTCTTTTGCGCTCTCTCTCTCCCCCCTGTCTTTTGCGCTCTCTCTCTCTTCCCTCTCTTTTAAACTCTCTCTCCCCCCCTCTTTTGCGCTCTCTCTCCCCCTCTCTTTTGAGCTCTCTCACCCCCTCTTTTGTGCACTCTCTCTCCCACTCTTTTGTGCTCTCTCTCCCCCTCTTTTGTGCACTCTCCCACTCTTTTGCGCTCTCTCCCCCCTCTCTTTTGCGCTCTCTCCCCCTCTATTTTGTGCTCTCTTCCCCTCTCTTTTGCGCTCTCTATCCCTCTATTGCGCTCTCTCTCCCTCTATTGCGCTCTCTCCTCCTCTTTTGCGCTCTCTCTCCCCCTCTCTTTTAAACTCTCTCTCCCCCCTCTCTTTTGAGCTCTCTCTCCCCCTCTCTTTTGAGCTCTCTCTCCCCTCTCTTTTGAGCTCTCTCTCTCCCCCCTCTCTTTTGCGCTCTCTCTACCCCCTCTCTTTAAAACTATCTCTCCCCCCTCTCTTTTGCGCTCTCTCTCCCCCTCTCTTTTGAGCTCTCTCTCCCCCTCTCTTTTGAGCTCTCTCTCCCCCTCTTTTGGGCTCTCTCCCCCCTCTCTTTTGAGCTCTCTCCCCCTCTTTTGTACTCTCTCTCTCCCCCTTTTTTGCGCTCTCACTCTTTTGCGTTCTCTCTCCCCCTCTTCTGCTCTCTTTCTTTCTTTCCCTCCTCTGTTTTGGTCTCTCCCGCGAGGCCACGCCCCTCCCGCGCTCCCGTGAAGCCACGCCCCCTTACCATGCCCGTCGGTCACGCCCCCATCACGGCTTGTATGCTGTGTACCTCGCGCTCCCTAGCTCGCGCCAGACCTCACAGCTGTTCAGCTTGTAGGCTGTGTACCTCGCGCTCCCTAAGCTGTCACTGACCTCGCTCCAAGCCGACACTGATTAAGGCCAGGTATGTTTGTCTCTACAGCACATGACTGCATCTGACAAACTTACCTGGCCTTTTATTATATAGGATTGTAAAAAAAAAAAAAAATTACGTTAGGGTGCAGGTGGCACTAGAAATTAATCTAGCAGTGGGTTAATAAACTTTTATCTAAGCCTATTTTGTTCTGCCTCTATCGATAGGCGTATCTCAATAAAGTATAAGTCTGGCTATTCACTGTGTGGCAAACTAGAAGTTTCAAGAGAGAAATACATTTCTAAAACCAATTTCTAAAAAATTATAACAAGTTTATTCAGCAATCCTCTTAATTTGATAACATAAAAACTCATCAAACACATTCATACGTGTGGCCCATACTATTCAGTCAATATACCTTCCAAACACACAGTATCACAAATGGTTAATATCCTCAATTAAAACAATAATAAAACATATATATAATTGGTCTGTGTACACAAAAATAAGGTAACAGTGCTATGGCAAAAAGTGTTAAGCAATCAGCCTTAAATAATTTACGCCTTTTTCACAGTCTCTTGTGTTATAGATCTTAGCACTATTGTCACTAGTCTTGTATCTGTCAAGGGGATTTTTCAAAAAGAACCTTTTAAGGGTTAGATTCCTAACGTATTTCCTCACATTTATATGAGTCTCGAATTTATTCAATGGCTTTGAGGGTGCAAATGAAAGACCTAACTTTAATATCCTTTCCTCATCCTTACTCAATTCCTTTCTACTTAAATTGAATATCCCTTTACTAGTTGTTTCTATTTCTGTCGTTTTGCCTCCATTCTTTCCCCTTCCTCCTCTGACTCCTCTTTTTGTCTTTTTCCTATTCTTGGTGTGTCTAATCTTTGATTTTTCATATTTCTTAGTGATGGTCCCTCTCTTGGGGGGCTTTAGCCTAAAAAAGCCAGCTCATCTTTTGTTAATTGTATTTGTTCCTCATTTGTATTCACAAGGGGTCCAAATCTATTATGCGTTGGGATTGTCACCTGTTTCTGTTCCACCTTATTGTCTTCCCTCCTATTCAATGGATAATTCCTGTCTGTATATGTTCCCTCTTTTCCGTCCGTTCTATCTGACCGATGGTCCCTATCTGGGTATACTTCCTTCCCTTAATCCCTTCTGTGTCTTGCTTCGTCTCTATAATTGTTAAAATTCTGATGTCTGTTCCAACCAACATAATCTCTTCTGTCATATTGATAATATCCTCTACCTTGATTAAATGCTCTATTCGGGTTATACTCACGGTTGAACCTCATATATTGATTATAACCCTGATTGTAACCTTGGTTAAACCTCCTTCCTTGATTATAACCTCTATCTTGATAGGTATAGCCTCTCGTATTACTTCTATTGTTGTTATAATTTCCCTGAAAATTACCCTGAAAATTTCCCTGAAAATTTCCATATCTTTCTCTCTTTTGATTTTTAGAAAAATCTTGGTTATTATGTCTATTCTCTTCCCACCCTGCTGTATTATTATTTGCAATCTGTTAGCCCAGAGTAGTAGAGAAGAAACACCTTAGCTCTTTGGCATGGGGATCCCAGGTTCGATCCCCTTGGAGAAAAATTTTTCATCGGTAATGCAAAATTTAGGTTAAGACTTTTTGAATAACTGTTTGAAACAATTGGTTAATACAAAATTTGATATTATTACTGGAGTATTTGTAACATGGCATAAAGAAGTTTTAGGCAAGCTTCATTTTAAGCAAAGCATACTATGAAGCAAAGGAAGAACTGTGACAACTGAACGTATGTTCACCTGGACATGAGGATCCCACCTTTGAGGTTTAACTTCCAGAGTGATAAGAGGAAGTGAATAAGTAACAACGAATCAAAGACAACTAGGGGAGATATAAGGCACAAACTACTCTCACACTGGATCTTGAAAAAGCCCCACACCTTAGGGGTGAAACACGTAGAAAGGTATTCACAGATTCGGGAGAAGACACACAGCGTTAACTAACTCTGTGTACATTGTACTTAAAGAGCAGAGGACACGCTATATGCCAAGAGCTGGGATACGGCGGTAACTGAGGTAAGGCTTGCGCAAGTGAAGACAGTTACAGATTAGGACCCGGAGGTCCGTGACACACATCAGAACAGCATACCTATACAGGAGTGGATAACCGAGACAAAGAGAAGCAGGTGAGAGTGTTTGTGTTGTTACCAGATCCCCCTGCACAGTTACACCAGACCACGGAAGTCTGTTGTGGTCAAATCCAAACAGACTTATTTCTAAATATTTATAGACTGTATAGCCTCGTGGCCAGAGTGAATGAGATTTCCGAAGATATGTTTGGCGAGTTGGGCCTACTGAACTGCAAACCTGTCCGTATAGCACTTAAAAGTGACGCAGTCCCATACAGTATTTCAACTCCTCGTAGAATTCCGTTCCCACTCATGCCTCAAGTGGACAAAGAGCTTATGCGCATGAAGTCTATGGGGGTTATTGAAGAGGTTGTTGAAGCGACTGATTGGTGTGCCCCTATTGTTCCAGTTGCAAAGAAAAACGGAAAGGTGCGCATCTGTGTGGACCTGAAAAGGTTGAATGAGGCAGTGAAGAGAGAGAGATTTGTGCTGCCGACATTAGAAGATATAGCTCCAAAGTTGGCTGGGGCGAAGTTCTTTTCCACATTAGACGCTTCTAGCGGCTTTTGGCAGATCCCCCTGGATCCCCCTGGATCCAAAGTGCCGCAAACTGACTACCTTTATCACACCGGTAGGTCGGTTCTGTTTTTGCAGACTCCCCTTTGGGATATCCTCCGCTCCTGAAATCTTTCAAAGGGAAATGAGTTCTCTCCTGAGTGACCACGTGGGCACAGCGGTCATCATGGACGACATTCTAGTGTATGGAGGAGCATGATCAGCGTTTAAGTTGTGTGCTACAGGCTATCAAAGAGTCTGGGCTAAAGCTGAATAAAGAAAAATGTCATTTTAGGAAAACTGAATTATGCTACTTTGGGCATATCATCAACGGGGATGGCATCAAGCCAGACCCCGAGAAAATTTGTGCTATTGAACAGATGAAAAGTCCTTCTGATGTACATGAGCTGAGACAGATATTGGGCCTTGTAAACTACGTGGGCAAATTTCTTCCAGATTTATCAACAGTTTTACACCCTGTCACAGAGTTGCTTAAGAAAGACGTTGCCTGGGTCTGGGGACCTTCACAAGAAAAAGCTTTCCTGCAGGCCAAGTCCCTGCTGGGGTCTGCCCCTGTGCTGGGGTTCTACGAACCTTCAAAAAGGTCTGTGGTTAGTGCCGATGCAAGCAGTTATGGGTTGGGGGCTGCACTCCTGCAGTTAAATGAGAATAAACTACAGCCCATTGCCTACTGTTCCCGCACACTGACGGCTGCGGAGTCAAAATACGCTCAAATTGAGAAAGAGTGCCTGGCTGCAGTTTGGGCCTGTGAGCGCTTTCAGCGTTATCTAGTGGGTTTGGAGAAATTTAGTCTGGAAACTGACCACAAACCGCTAGTCCCTCTAATCAATTCTTATGACATTGACAAAACACCCTTGAGATGCCAGAGACTGCTCAGGTTCAATGTTCAGGCAGTGCATGTGCCGGGGAAACAACTGGTTGTGGCGGATACACTATCCAGGCTCCCGCTGGCTGCTGCTGAAGAATCCTCCACAAAATCGGATGTGAAAATGTATGTTGATTCAGTTCTGGTCTCTAAGTCCATTTCTTCAAGGAAACTGGAAGAGATAAAGAAAGAGACATATCTGGACACAGATCTGCAAGAAGTTATAAAGTACAAAAAAGAAGGCTGGCCCGAGAGCCGGGCAGCCTGGATGTCTTTAAGTGCTTACCAGCCAGAGAGGTCGCAGCTCACGGAGCTGGAGGGGTTGGTGCTGTTCCAAGACCGCATTGTAATTCCTGTCAGCATGAGGAAGGAGATGTTAAACAGGATTCACGATGGCCACTTAGGCATTACAAAGTGCAGAGAAAGAGCAGTTACAGCTGTGTGGTGGCCTGGGATCAGCTCCGACATTGCAAATCACGTGTCTAAATGTGCCTTTTGCCGGGAACGCCTGCCTACTCAGAGAAGAGAGCCCTTGATTTCTACTCCGCTGCCTGCAGGGCCGTGGCAGAAAATAGCTGCTGATTTGTGTGAACTGCACGGGAAAAAGTTTCTTGTTGTGATCGACTACTATTCCAGGTATTTGGAAATTGCACCCCTGAATGATATCACAAGTCAGGCCATTATCATTCGCCTGAAGAGCTTGTTTGCCCGCTGGGGCATTCCAATGGAGCTAGTGAGTGATAATGGTATGCAGTTCGCTTCTACAGAGTTCGGTGCTTTCAGCAGGGAGTATGATTTTGTACATTCCACATCAAGTCCATATTATCCACAGGCCAACGGAATGGCTGAAAGGGCAGTTCAAACAACAAAATTCATTCTAAAGCAATCTGAGCCGTACCTAGCCCTCTTGTCATACAGGGCGACGCCCATTCAAGCCACCGGGTTTAGCCCGGCACAGCTGATGCTAGGACGCCAGATTCACACCACTTTACCCTCAGTGGGTGTCTTCAAGCCGCCTGGCCCTGTTCCTCGGGACGAAGTCCTTAGGAGGGATGAAGAGGTCAAAAAGGGTTATCGTTTCTTCTACGACAGGAGACATTCTGTCAGGCCTTTACAGGAACTGAAAGCGGGCCAAAGTGTCAGAATTAAACTGGATGATGAGAAGAAATGGAAGACGCCTGCTACGGTAGTGGGCCGCTCTCCAGAACCAAGGTCTTACACAGTCCTTACGGAGGGAGGGGCGGTTACACGCCGTAACCGAAGACATCTTCAGCCTGTACCTGAGAGTCTGGAACCGGATACCTCAGTACCACCGCCGGTGGGATCCCCTGTTCTAAGAGAGGTGCCTTCCCCTCAGCAAGATCACAGCGGGGATATATCTTTGCCTCCAGCAGACTCTAATTCACCATCTTCTGTATCAGAGGACTGTTCATGCAAAGTTACATCAAGCGGAAGAGTGGTGAAACTTCCGGCCCGATATAGGGACTGACTTTAGCTAGAACAGTGACTGGAAGTATTGGCAGAATAATCCCATGGTCACTGTGGACTAGGGTAGTCTACCCCGATGTCCAAGTCAGGATGTAATTTATTTGTTTATGTTTTCTAACCTATTTGTTTATATAATGTTTGAAAAAAATGTTGTTGTATACTCTGTTCGTATACCTTGTTATTTTTTATATGCAAATGTATGCTTCGCCTTTGAAAAAGGGGAAGATGTGATGAGAGCAGGATGTGATGTCACTAGTTTGGGGGCGGGGCTTAGGTCCGGTGTCTGTGTCGCAGTTAGTTTAGTACAATCAACCTGACTAGATGTGAATTGCTATGCTCTGTAATAAAATAGAGTTGTACCATCATTGCTGTGTCCTGCATATGTCCTGCATCTCATGACACTAAGGTTAATTTTTATTGATGGCACCTGTGTTCTCAGATAATCAGCCGATTATTCAGATTAATTCTGGAGCTCTATTTTTTGCTTCCAGCATGGATGCCGTCCAGACACGCCCCCTCACCAACTCGTCTGCTTTTTAATGTGCAAGATAATTTAGAGTGCAATACACAGCTTTTTAAAATGCCAACAACATCCCTGATCTGTGAACGTGCACAGCTTCCGTCACAGATTGCAACAATGCATGCGCACAAAGATGGCGGTGCCCAGTATACAAATGCAGAGCTTTACCAGCTAGCACCTGTAATGGATTGCTGTATAGTAACATGGCACTATAGTTATTTATGTTCAGTAGTTTAATATCCCTTAGATTTTAAGTGTATATTATTTATTTATTTATTTATTTATTTATTTTATTTTTAGCAACAAGCACAAAAATGTGTGACTTTTATAGCATACATGTGAATATATTTGTATTGATTTGTATTTATAAGCATGTTATTGTAGAATTATGTGGCTATCTGCATATTTGATTCTATTTATGGCTGATTCTATCTGCTTATGTTCTCCTTGGTGATGTTGGGGGTTTCCAGTCTCATCAAATTTTAAGACATTTAATAAGAGTTCTAGAACAATAATAATAATGTCTAATCTAACTTAGTGTAAAATGAAGTACGTTTCTTTTGTTTTTTCAAACCTATGTAAATATTTACTCTGTATGGGAAAGAGGATTGTAAGTTCTTGGAATATTTAGAAAATAAATTCCTTGCATAATAATTATGGACCAAATTACGAGTGCTGCATTAACAATTGTGCTTGAGCGTTATTGGGTTTATTGCGGCTGTTTGTGCTCATTGGAAGTAGCACGCATATTACAAGTTGAAAGTAAATACAATTGCTTGAGCGCAATGGAATTTAACTCGAGTCGAGATAGTGCAAGCTCAGAGCTCTGGTTAAAAATGTCACAAAACACATCAAAAATACATTTCAAAGTACAGTTATATAATAAAAATGATTAAAAAAATATTGCATGGGGGGCGGAGCTTGCCACGCTATAGAGTAGACGCACTGCTACTAAGCTCCGGGAACTAAACTGCCCAAAATGTATTTATTAGTGGTTTTATTACCTTTATCCCTCATATCTCCACTCTCCCCTGCCCTAGTATACCTCCCGCAGCTGGGGATTAGTGAGTACAGAGGGAAAGAGTGCTTAGATTCCCTAACTACACGGACCGGATCATCATGGGGCCTCCTCGGACTCCTTTTTTTGCACCAGTTGGCAGAGAGCATCTACAGAGCCTGTCCGGACCCTCCAGAAACTGACATCCGACTCTGAGTGTGACTGCTGCGGTCTGCAGCGGATTCAACTTGAAGCAGGTCCCAAGGTTTGTGAAGTGCCAGTTTGGGGACTACTGGCAACTAAGGCGACGCCATAAGATGATTTACATGTGACCCTTACATACCGCAACAAGCCGGGTTAAGGTGACAACTTCCAATCCTCCAGGCTACACACGAGGTGCAGAGGATCAGTAGCCACACGCTCCGGATCACAGTAGGGAGCCTCTCACTGCAACACTTCTTACTGCGCACCGAACTCATCCCTGTTATAGCAGAGCTCTCACATAGGAAGTCATGTAGGGGTGAGTCTGCACACATCTTTCAGGTAATGCACGTGTGCTCAGTAGTCTTCCTTACTCATCCCACATAGATCTAAGCCCTCTCAGACATATCATAGGGCAAATATGAGTGCCTGGACTGTTCTTTTAAAGCACTTCTGCCCCAATCAGTGGTCTATATACAAGAGCACTCAGCTCCATCATACTATTCTTACCCTTCCACAGAAAAGGAAGCCTAATACTTCTCTATATGGCTCTGAACCTTATATTTGAGTCTTGCCTTCTGCATATATAGTGATCCAGTTACCATTTACTTAAGTCACGACATCTTACTATCAGTAGTTCTGCCGGAGTCTGACATAAGGACCCCACCTTCTACAATCTACCTTACATTTTAAGTTAGCAAGACATTTAATCACCTACACATGCTGCCCTCTCTCCTCCCTTTCCTGTCGGCCCTTGTTGCCACGGGTCATATCCTAAGCACCTTTTCCCACACCTGCCCAGAGAGAGCACCTTCCCCAGGAGAGAGACAGGTTGTATATAACTCTCAGGGATCCCCCAAGTAAGTTAGATCCCGAGAAATAAGCTTGGCGATTGCCACCTTTCTTATACCGCACGCTTTCAGATTAAGATGATGTGCTAGTGGTGTGGCTGCAGGGGGTGCCAGATCTGATTTCTCCACCTGTTACCTACTAAGGGAGTCTATCTACCTTATCCCTTCAGAACACACCTAACAGCCTGGTGTCTCTTGTTTCTACAACATGCCTCACTATCAAAAGAAGAAACCAAAACACTCTGATGCTCCAAAGAGAATCCTATCAGATCACTTTATCAGCAAAAGTTTCTATGAACAAGACATGTCTGATAATGACTCCAGAGAATCTTTAGTTTCAACAAGAGGGTCTCATAGAGCCACAGGTAATTCAGCAGAGTGGTTGGTCAGTGTCAACTCTTCTATATTAGACTCCATTAAGGAGCTGTCAGACAAAATGGATTCACATCACTCATCTCTCAAACAAGAGCTTAAAATGTCAGTATCAGAACTAAAAAGGGATATTTCTTCACTTGGAGAAAGAACAGAAACACTCGAGAGGAAACAGGAAGACCTCCATTTAGTCCACTCAAATCTTCTTGCCTATACCCAGTCCCTCTCTGAGATGATTTTGGAATTGAAGTCCAAGTTGGCAGACCTGGAGGACAGGTCCCGCCGGAACAACACTAGGATCCGTGGCATCCCGGAGGAAGTTGGTACTCCAGACCTCACTAAATATCTCATGGATCTGTTCAGAGAACTCCTTGGGCCCATACAAGACCAGGAAGCACTTTTATACAGAGCCAATTGGGCTCTTAGGCTGAGGAACTCTCCTTCAGGAATCCCAAGAGATGTCATCATTAGACTTCATTATTACACGTTTAAAGAAAAAAATTCTCAGAGCAGCATTTCAGAATAAAAACCTAAAGGAGCTTTTTCAGACCATCCAAATCTACCCGGACCTGTCTTCACACACCCTATCCAAGAGATGGTCATTTCAACAGGTCACTCAATGCTTACATCAAAATAACATCAAATACAAATGGGGCTTCCCAGTTAAGCTATACTTTCAATTTGAAGAACGCTCTTATTCCATCTCTACACCCAAACAAGGGATCAAGCTTCTACTTTCTACTGGTCTGCTCCACCCTTCAACTTTGCCAAAGGATGCTGCTGAAAATACAGAGACACTTAACCCCACAGCTTCAGTCTGGTGCCCACTACCACAGAGGTTTACCTACCAGTGCAAAAGGAAAGAAATTTCTCCCTCCTGGAAAAATCCTTGATTCCACACCTTGATGACCCAATACTCCGGAAGATATATTGCTCAGCTTATGGGTGCAGAATCATCCCCGGACAGTTTCACCCTCACCCATGTTCTGTGATGAGGACCCTTTATTGCTCTAATCACCTTTACACAGCATAGACGGAACTATAGATGTCTGGTAATATAACCTGATTGCTACGATCAATAGTTCATAAAGATGTTCTAGCTGCATTACTGTTAAATTTATTCTATGTTTGTATTCTTCTGTTAATTTTTATGTTTCTATCCCTCATACAGATGAGAGTTACAACTTTGAAATTAAGTGGATTTGTCCTCCTCTTCGTAGTTCTAATGGTATATCTACCCATCACATTTTATTTTATTATCACTTCCACCCGCATACCTCATAGTCTATGGCTCTAAACTTCCTTAGCTATGGCCACCATACTTAGAGTCCCTTATAATCTGCT
This sequence comes from Bombina bombina, assembly GCF_027579735.1. Lineage (NCBI taxonomy): Eukaryota > Metazoa > Chordata > Amphibia > Anura > Bombinatoridae > Bombina > Bombina bombina. The sequence goes on along the minus strand of NC_069502.1, from coordinate 488,170,236 downwards.
ACACAAATCTTATATACCAAACCTTTTTACACCATCTGGTCCCCCTGTCTAATTAATTTTATCTCCTACTACTGCCTCATATTACATACGCGCATGGGGGTTGCGTTGTCTTTCTCACCAGCCTTAATACCATTCCTTACTAAAGCTACAACCTCACATACAGCAGATTAGCTGCTTCGGAGGAGGACGTCCCCACTGTCATTCCTTTTCTTTTTTTTTTTTTTTTACCCTTAAGCTATCTGTTATATTATCATTTTATGCATGTGTTATGTATACATACTGTTCTCTAATGCCTATACTAGTAATATATAGCTCCACTATTGCTCTAGATACTCTAGCCATTATTGTTGTATGGACCTATTGATGAGCCTAAATTCCAAGACAAATAGCTTTGATTCCCCTATCACATAGATTAATATAATTATTATTATTATTATTATACTTTATTTATTAAGCGCCAACATATTCCGCAACGCTGTCCATGGATACGAATTATTTAAATAAGACAATACAAGACTTGTAAGATACAGGACAAAATTTACAAACACATACAGGAGGGAAATCTAGAAGGGTAGGAGGTTGAGAAACAGGAGGTGAGGACTGCAAGATTGATGTTAATACAGAGTTAGATGAGGGAAATGTTAGGTAGGTGAAATTAATTTATTATTGAGTTGTGTGGTAGGCTTCCCTGAACAGAAAAGTCTTCAGGGAGCATTTAAAGGAAGATAGATTAGGGCAAAGCCTGACAGCACAAGGGTGTCAGGCTCAATGTTTTGAAATCTAAAAGATATGATTTTATGAGCCAAATTAATTATGTGGGCCTCAACTGCTGGGATTAAAGATCTAAATTTATGTTTGTAGCAGATATGATACGCGGAAGCAACATACATTTCTGGAGGCAACTATGTTGATCAAATATATCAATAAGCTGGATTTGATGTAGTGGATGCGTTTTTTTAGTTCACCCTATTGCTGCCACATGTGTTAGTGTAACACTGAATAAGTGCAGCAGGGGAACAAACATACATTCCAGTTGAAATGGGGGTATAATGAGTATACAAATTACTGACAGTTAAACTAGACTGTAGAGCCACAGAGATTCATGTAACACCAAACAGAGTAAAACAGGAATATATACAGGGAGTGCAGAATTATTAGGCAAGTTGTATTTTTGAGGATTAATTTTATTATTGAACAACAACCATGTTCTCAATGAACCCAAAAAACTCATTAATATCAAAGCTGAATATTTTTGGAAGTAGTTTTTAGTTTGTTTTTAGTTTTAGCTATTTTAGGGGGATATCTGTGTGTGCAGGTGACTATTACTGTGCATAATTATTAGGCAACTTAAAAAAAAACAAATATATACTCATTTCAATTATTTATTTTTACCAGTGAAACCAATATAACATCTCAACATTCACAAATATACATTTCTGACATTCAAAAACAAAACAAAAACAAATCAGTGACCAATATAGCCACCTTTCTTTGCAAGGACACTCAAAAGCCTGCCATCCATGGATTCTGTCAGTGTTTTGATCTGTTCACCATCAACATTGCGTGCAGCAGCAACCACAGCCTCCCAGACACTGTTCAGAGAGGTGTACTGTTTTCCCTCCTTGTAAATCTCACATTTGATGATGGACCACAGGTTCTCAATGGGGTTCAGATCAGGTGAACAAGGAGGCCATGTCATTAGATTTTCTTCTTTTATACCCTTTCTTGCCAGCCACGCTGTGGAGTACTTGGACGCGTGTGATGGAGCATTGTCCTGCATGAAAATCATGTTTTTCTTGAAGGATGCAGACTTCTTCCTGTACCACTGCTTGAAGAAGGTGTCTTCCAGAAACTGGCAATAGGACTGGGAGTTGAGCTTGACTCCATCCTCAACCCGAAAAGGCCCCACAAGCTCATCTTTGATGATACCAGCCCAAACCAGTACTCCAACTCCACCTTGCTGGCGTCTGAGTCGGACTGGAGCTCTCTGCACTTTACCAATCCAGCCACGGGCCCATCCATCTGGCCCATCAAGACTCACTCTCATTTCATCAGTCCATAAAACCTTAGAAAAATCAGTCTTGAGATATTTCTTGGCCCAGTCTTGACGTTTCAGCTTGTGTGTCTTGTTCAGTGGTGGTCGTTTTTCAGCCTTTCTTACCTTGGCCATGTCTCTGAGTATTGCACACCTTGTGCTTTTGGGCACTCCAGTGATGTTGCAGCTCTAAAATATGGCCAAACTGGTGGCAAGTGGCATCTTGGCAGCTGCACGCTTGACTTTTCTCAGTTCATGGGCAGTTATTTTGCGCCTTGGTTTTTCCACACGCTTCTTGCGACCCTGTTGACTATTTTGAATGAAACGCTTGATTGTTCGATGATCACGCTTCAGAAGCTTTGCAGTTTTAAGAGTGCTGCATCCCTCTGCAAGATATCTCACTATTTTTGACTTTTCTGAGCCTGTCAAGTCCTTCTTTTGACCCATTTTGCCAAAGGAAAGGAAGTTGCCTAATAATTATGCACACCTGATATAGGGTGTTGATGTCATTAGACCACACCCCTTTTCATTACAGAGATGCACATCACCTAATATTCTTAATTGGTAGTAGGCTTTCGAGCCTATACAGCTTGGAGTAAGACAACATGCATAAAGAGGATGATGTGGTCAAAATACTAATTTGCCTAATAATTCTGCACACAGTGTATACAACTCAAGTGCCTATTAAAATAACTTAATGCTGAGTGAGAGAGGTGAAGTACGTAAACTAGCAGAGCGGAGAGTACAAAAGCACAAATTTAGGTGAGAGAGGAATAATCCCAAGATCCAAAATAGTTGATGTATGGAGATATGTGAACAGCATTCACACAGAAGGTTCAAAGCTGTAGTTAGGTTATATTATTCAGATAGAAGTGAACAGCGTTCACAGGTATAGGCAGACTGTAGATAAGGTAATGGTCTACAATACTAAGCAATGAGGAAATGGGCAGGTGGAGCTTATATAGGGAGGAGGATAAGTGTACAAAGTCTTAAAGAAACAGTAGTAGAAACATGTTTGTTGGAAGATGGGAGTAAACCTGACAGAGGGAGAGTGTTCCAGAGGGTAGGTGCTGCATGACAGAAGTCCTGCAGTCTAGCATGAGAGGAGGTGATAGTTGTGGATGCAAGGAGCAGGTCATTGTTGGATCTTAGTGGACTTCTCACCCGTGCCATGCCCCTTAGTAGGTCTTGATACCTTCCTCTTTTAATCCACAGCCTATCTCTAAAATCTAGACTGTCATATCGTAACTATACGCCGCAGAACACGTATCCCACTACTTATATCTAATATGACTTTATCTATCTTACCACCTATACTTTCCACTCTCTGCCAGCATGGGAGACAGCCTAATAGCCCATCCTTGCTTGAACTCCTGATCTTACTTGTGAATAGTACTCTTAGATCCTACAGATCAGTAGTTCAGATTTTAGCTACACCATCAAATCTGTACCCGTTTTAGATATTTTACTCGTCTCACTGATAACTACCATGCCTCAGTACTACACTTAACTTCCATATATGACAGATGGCTGACAGAGGTGACTCTACTATTTATTTATTTTTGCACGCTCACCACTATCACTCTTATGTGCAAAAGTTTCTACGAATGTGAATTTATCTTATTTTATGTTGTGCATAACTCATGTATTGTACTGTTACTACATGCCATGGATTTACTGTAACCCTTATATAGATCTCTTAGTAAGCTCTAACCTGAATGTCAATATCTTTGGCTTATTCTCCCTCCCTCTAGGACATAGCACACTTTTCCTTACTCACCCCAGGTGGAAACTCCTTTTATCCCCCTACCCCTGGCACCAGCCCCCTCCCTCCCTATGAGCCTTCAGACACCTCAATCCGGTACGCACCTGCTTCTACTAGCTTAACCCTCCCCAACTCAGGAGGATACCCTAGCCCAATCCCCCTACCCTACAATAATACCCAAAGTCCTTGGTTCTCTCCATCAGATTAAACCTACAGTGTACTCCCAAGTATACTCTATTTATAATACATTCACAGCTCCCCCCCATTGACCCCCCCTTTACTTATGAGTGGTTCTTGCCCGCTGAACACCCCTTCCCTGCTCTAACTCTATATAACATATTAGATAATATATTTCTTGAACTGCTTATCATGTAGAATCCCTTTTTTCCCCCTTTCTCCCTTCCTTTTCAAACCCTCCCCGCCCCTCTCCCACTGTAATGGCACAAATACACGTGTTTTAGATAAGCTAGACACTTACTATGCCATATGGTCACCGTTGATTGAAAAATTCAATGGTTAAAGGACCAGTCAACACAGTAGATTTGCATAATCAACAAATGCAAGATAACAAGACAATGCAATAGCACTTAGTCTGAACTTTAAGTGAGTAGTATATTTTTTTTCTGACAATTTTAAAAGTTATGTCTTTTTCCACTCCCCCTGTACCATGTGACAGCCATCAGCCAATCACAAACGCATACATGTACCATGTGACAGCAATCAGCCATTCACAAATGCATACATACTTATTCTTGCACATGCTCAGTAGGAGCTGTTGACTCAAAAAGTTTAAATATAAAAAGACTGTGCACATTTTGTTAATAGAAGTAAATTGGAAAGTTGTTTAAAATGGCATGCTCTATCTGAATAATGAAAGTTTAATTTTGATTGAGTGTCCCTTTAAGATTCTTAATACACATGTGCCCTTCAAGTCCCTACCTCCCTCCACCCCTCCTCTCCTCCACTAATGAGCCCACCCCCTCTCCCCCTCCTTATCTCTTCCTTATCCCCTCTCCTCCCTCTTCCCCCCCCTTTTTTTCTCTGATCTACGAGAGGTGCAGAGCTATAAGGTATAATAGTTTAAACTGAGAAATAATCCTAGTATCCTTGGGCCCCCCCAATCAGAAGTTCCTTGAACAACAACTCCTCCAGCCTTACCTCATTTGCCTTAGGTCTATATATTGTCTACTGAGCAAGTCTTATTACTACATATCCTTGAAGCCATTGTTGACAGAATTTTGATTTCTTTTGTTATTTTTATGTATTCACCCATGTTTGTTGTTGTTGTTGTTGTTGATTACTCCTGCCAAAGGATATAGATAAAAATGTGATTGTTCCAGTATATGTACATCCCTGCGTGGATAAACTATATGCTCTTTGTCGGAACCCAATTCTCTCAATAAAAATGTATTTAAAAAAAAAAAAAATGTATAAAAATGTTATAACAACTCAAAGATATGAGGTCTCAGGTGTTAGAAAAATAAAAGGACTGCAAAGGACTTTACCATAGAGAAACATACATACACATGTCTAAATATGTATATTTGTGTATGTGTATGTTTACATATATACATATATATACAAATATATATATATATATATATATATATATATATATATATATATATATATATATATATATATATGTGTGTGCAAATTGTATGTGTTTATGTGTATATATGTATTTACAGACATATATATATAAGTGCAATGGAACCATTTGAAGTCAGGTAAATGCACATGTATGCAATATTAATATTTAATGAAGTGTTTATGTATTTACTGTAAATATTTCATATTCCAATGTTCTTCACATAGGGGAATCTATTCTATGTATTTTTAAATAGATACACCATCAGTTATATGTTGAAATATGTGTTTATAAATAAATAGAACATATTCTTCTATGTGAAGAACACGATTGAAGTGTGGATTTTCACACTCTGTTGAATTCTATGGGAGAATACGGTAACGAGATTGTGATATTCAAAGTTTGGCATTTTTTGCATGTCTGGTTAGGGCACAAGCAAAAACTATTTACTTTTAACTTGTAATACAAGCACTACCAGACACGCACAAAAATCTTACTTCTAGCAGAGTTAACGCGCAAGTGATAAATAGTGCTCCACTCATAATTTAGTCCTATGTTAAGTAAATAAGATGCAACACAGTTTACTGAAATAACAATTTTGTCATTTATGTTTATTATAAATTGCTTCAAGAGTCAAAGTGAACAAAAAAAAATCAGATAATCTTCAATACTTGATATTAAAATATGGAGTGGTTAGGTTACATACCGATGTATTAAAGTGCCATAAAACAGGTTAAGATCTGTGCATATCTTAAAAAGGCTAATTAAGTAAAAAATAGTTTGCATTAAAAAAAATGTTTAAAAATTGTTGGAAAGTATTTTTAAATAATTTTCAAAAATAAGCAAAAATACTTAAACAGCTATGCTGTCTGGACATTGTGCTCCTCCCCCCTTATCAGTGTTTAGACACAGGCATTGTATTTCAACTGAGTTCACAGCTTCTATGTATGCTCCAGCAGATAATCCCTATGCATTTTTGTATTCTACCAAAAGCAACAATATATATAGATACAGCCATAAAAGGAATTGTGTGTGGAGGGGGGAGTTAAAGCAATACAATTCAGAAACTTAAAAATAAAGGGTTAATAGCAAGGCACTGCAGTATAAATTTGCAGGTAAAGTAATTAATGTACATATTATATTTTGTCTCTGTCTCAACTTGCATTATGTCCCTTTAAAGAAGATTTGTGTGATAAGTACATCAGGCACTGGCTAATGTGTGCAAAATAGGGGCAGAACTACCATTGGTGCAACATGTGCAATGGCACCAGTGCCCAATGGCTTGGGGCATTTTGTGGAGTTTTTACAACTTTTTAATGTGTGATTTTCAAATTCAAGGTTATTATAATCCATTAGAAAAACATTAGTAAACCTACGTATTGCATGTTTGATTTTTTGTTTTTGCTGTTTTAAAGGCTCTCTTATATTTCATTAAGAGAATCCAACCTATGATTACCAATTCATCAGAAAACTCTTTTCAAGCAGATTTTAGCAGGATTTTGTTTACATTTTCTGACTCAACATTCTTGACATGTTCTAAATTAATTGTATCCTGTTCAAAGAGGCATTTATTGACTATTTGCATTTATGCGCGCTTAGCTCACATGTTAATAAGAAAGATCATTTCCTAATTTAATAGAAAGAAAATAACAAACATATATCTTAAAGCACACTTTGTACTATAAACTTGTATCAATAATGATTTTATGTTTTGTTTTATTAAATATATTTTGCATCCTTGAAGGTCTATGAAAAACCTGCAAAAACCCTTGAAAAGCCTATAGAATGCTTGATTCTTATAGAGTTTCAAGTATTTAACAAGTTATCTCTGCTATATTTAATTGATAATTTAAGATGTTGCACTAATTCAAATTGGACTGGCTTAGAAAAAGAACAGCACAATCTGAGCTTGCATGGCCCTTCTAATAGATTGGAATGAGGTATTTGTGAATCTCATCTACTGTGTTTAAAATCACAATTTCTGATAACTTAAATAGCCACAGATGAAAAAAATTGCAAAAGGTAAAAGAAATCTGAAATTAGTAAATTAGTTTCTCAAATGATTTTCAAGTAAGCAAAAAATGTCCCTATTGAATCAAAGTTCCCTAGATTCGTAAGGAAAGAATGCCTGTTTATTTCCAGTTTCCCCAAATATTTTTGCAGATATTCCATATACTGTAGATGTGAGAAAGAGGTTGTTCCACTTTCATTAAAGGCAGAGTAAATACCTTGCAATTAAAAGATTGTCTCACAGCCATGCAATAAATTAACATATTAGGTGAGTGAGCTCCCCCCCCCCCATCTGTTTCTGGAGTTCACACAGATAGTCATGTATATTGTGTTAGCAAAATTATCACTTATATGCAGTTTCTAATCTGATTCCCCCTGCTGAGTAAAATAAGGGAGATATAGGAAGCAATGTTAGGCTTAGGTGAATCCTACTATTTGTCTATTTATTTAAAGGTGTATGAAACCCCCAAATTGTTCTGTCATTCAGGCTAAAAGAGTGATTTTTAACAATGGTGTTTTCAAAAAAATTAAACATACAAACAATAATATCCAAAAGCACATGTTACAAGTTTACCTTAAAAATTACTGTACATAGTAAACATACATCTACATAGTTATTGTTCATCTCTTGCATTTATATTTCACAATGACGCTAATTCAACATATATGGTACAGATCAAATTTGATCATATAACAATTAAGTGAATAGCTAATGAATAATTAGAAAGAGAAAAAAACAAGAGGAAAAAATAAAAAAACCGAACATCAATAATATTCATATATAGCTGCATCAGTCCAAAGAGAGAGGAAAAAAAAAAAGGGGGGGGGGGAGGAAAATACCTCTTCTCTATCTCCCCACTCTCCAGCTGTAGTCTTCTTTATGGGTTCTTAGTACCAAGATATTGGAAATACTTCACGTAAAATTAAGCCTTCAAAATATACAGATCTCTGAAATGATTTTGTAAGTATATATTGTGTAGAAAGAGGGTAGGTCTGTATAATTTTCAGCCACTTATTGAAAAAACATTGTATTTGTTTATCGCATGTACTACATATGTTATGCTGCTCAAACATAATTTGTGTTTTAATTGCCTGAGTGAATAAGCTAAAAGAGGAGGTTTGCTATTTTTCCAATTTTTCAAAATCAAATTTCGTACTATTAAAATAGTAGTAGGTCCGATGTCGCTAAGACGCTAAGTCCGATGTCAAGAAAAATATAGTTCTTCGTTCAAAAAGGAAATGCTCCATTGTACTCTTATTTAGCCAACAGTTTACTTTCAGCCATAACTGTCTTATTTTTGGACAGTACCAAAAACAATGAAGTAAATCCGCTGCAGGAGATTGGCATTTGTGACAGTGACCTTGTTGTTCTAATGACCAATGAGCTAGTCTTTTCGATGAAATGTATGCATTTTTAAGAAGCTTTAGGTGAGATTCCTTCCAGGAAGAAGGAAGGGGAGCATCACTAACCCATTTAATACCTTTGCTAATTATATCACCATCGATTTCTTCAAAATATTTCGTCCAGTTTAATAGGCACTGCTCCAAATTTAACTGACCTTGTTTTGCAAGCAAAATTGTGTATAGTAATGAAATTGAATGGTTCCCCTGGCTATATAGGTTTATATAGTAACCTACTCTTTCATATTTCTCCAACCAGGGTCCCAACTGCATCTTTTCCTGTATAAAATGGCACATTTGGAGGTATGCATAAAAAAAATTATTAGACAAATTATACTCTGTAGCAATACTCTCAAAGGTTTGCATCCCAAGCCCCTCATCTAAGAATTGTTCTATTAAGGTTAAACCCTTTTTGGCCCATCTATTAAATATCGCATGCTGGAGTCCCGGTTGGAATTCCAGATGGCCTCTAACTGGGAGAAAAGCAGATAAGTGGAAGTTAATCTTTAGTTGAGAACAAAGTTGTTGCCATGCTTTGACAACATTGTAAATACTAGTCAATATTTTAATATTTCCAGGAAGTTGTATATACGGGCAATGTAAGACTGCTGTAAGGGAAAAAGGATGTATAAGGTTTTCCTCTGTTTTAATATTAGTTAAATAATTAGAGGAAAGTAATCAATCTACTCCGTACCGTGCAAGTATGGCTATATTATATGTCTTAATATCCGGAAATGCGAGACCTCCAGATTCCTTAGGTTGAGAGAGCTTTGTTATAGAAAGCATATGTCTATTTTTATTCCAGATAAGATCAGAGCATGTACATCAAGAAAACGAATTAAGGAGCACCAGACAGTAGTTGTGAAAAATAAAACTTAACTTTTATTCCGCTTCAAGCAGTTTGCAACAAATTTGCAATAAAACAAATAGATCCAAAGTTAGCATAGCATGGTGTATCAAAGGTAGCGTCCCAGCTTACGCGTTTCGGCGATAGCCGTAATCATAGCTTGTAGGAACTCTAGCTGTGATCAATATTTAAAATGTGTACACATTTCCAATTGGTTAATTACAAAATCACACACCGCTTAGACTACCCTATCAATACATTGCTAAATGCTTATTTTGCTCACACCCTTTTCCAACCTACTCTGAGCAATGCGTGTTTTTACTGATACTTAAATATGTTAGGATATTTAATCCTGATCATTAAATAGCGATAATGTCCTCTGTTTTTAAATAAATGCTTGATAGCACTTTTAGTTTCTCCTATTAATGAATATCTTATCCCCTATCTTTTCCTTTTTAAATTGAAATTCTATAATATGCTATTGTGTTTATTTAGCATAATTCTCTTATTCCCATAATTTGGTTAGTTTCTTTGGCATTTCTTTTCTTCTATGCCCTTTTTCTTTTTTCTGTTTCTTAAAATATGAGATTAGATATTATAATCATACTACTTAAGGTATAGTTTCAGTCTATAGTTTATTTAAACACTTGACTTTATTATTAGAGTTTATGATTGCTGTGTCAATTACACTTTAAATATCCAGTCAAATGTTTATTCACCTTAGTGGGTGACTTTAAAACTCCTTTGTGTTTCTTTTCTTAAATTATCAATGTCAAGACTATATATATTTTAGTTTTCCTGATTATGTTCTTTTTGTTACTAGTTAATTCTATTGAATAGATTAGCTAGAATTAACCCTTTATTGACAGAAATGTATTATGTCATATTCTGAGTTCATGCCCAGAGGCCACCTCGTTTTCATTTTGTGAATCCAAAAAGCTTCTCTTTGTGCAAGTTTTTCGTCCCTGCTCTGTCCTCTGTTGTCCTTATATACCTCTTCAATTATAGTCCATTTTAAAGAACCTATTTTGCTATCATGATGACATTTGAAATGTTGCACTAAGGGAGTGGACAGGGATCCTTGTTTTATGTTGTTAATATGTTCCCTGATCCTTTCCCGTACTTCCCTCGTCGTGAGCCCTACGTATTGTAGGTCACACAAGGTACATGTTAATGCATAAATAGCATAGGTCTCCCTGCAATTTAAACATGTTTTGTGAGAAAAAATTTCCCCTGTTACTGAACTTCTAAAAAAGTTTCCTTCTTGGAGAAATTCACATGCTTTACATGTAAAGTTACTGCAATAATATGTTCCCTTGAATGTTAACCAAAAGCTCTGTGAAGTATTGCTTTTTCTTAGTTTTGTCGGTACTATCTGATTTCCTATAGATAATCCCTTTTTAAAGGAAAATCTGCAACCTTTCTTTGAGATTTTTACAAGTTTCTCATCAGCCTGTAGTAATGGTAGATGTTTTCGTATGATGGAACAAATTTGATGGTATTGGTTACTAAATTTGGTGACAAAAGTTATCATCTTCTCTCTTTTTATATGGCTTATCCTTTAATAGATCTTCTCTATTCACATGAGCCACTGAATTCTTAGCATTTTCAATTGTTTTTAAAGTATATCCTCTTGCTTTTAATTTGTTTGATAATATTTCTGTGTGCTTCAGAGCATTCCCGGTTAAAAAATGTAATATCTTTGTCCTGAATAAACAACGGTAAGTTATTCATGATGTATAATAGTTGAGGGAAAAGAATAGATTTAATAAGCATCACCTTAGTGGTGAGTGAGAGTGGGAAGAGACTCCAACAATGTAATTTGGGTGTAATTTTAGAGAAGAAAGATATATAATTAAGTTTAGGTTAGGATCTTTGTGCAAGTTAATCCCCAAATATCGGAAACTCTCCACTTCTCTAAAGTTATGCTGCATGAAACTATCCTTATTTTTATGTATCCATAGCATCTCTGATTTAAGGTCATTCACTTTATAACCAGAAATTAGACTAAAGTGTTCTAGTATTTTTAATGCTGTTGGTATATTTCTTGTGTGTTTTTAAGATAAAGTAATGAATCATCAGCATATAATGAAAGGACACACACTTGAGTCCCTAAACTTATTCCGATATTTCTTGCCTAAGATATATTGCCAAAGGTTCTATAGCGATATTAAAAAGAAGGGGAGAAAGTGGGCAACCTTGTTGTGCCCCTTTTTTTAACTTGAAGAAAGATGTTTGACTACCATTAACCAGAATAGTAAATATGGGAAATTTATACATAGTTTTAACAAAATTTATTATATTCACAAAGAAGCCAAAATTGGACAGGGCATTATAAAGATGTTCCCAAATTATAGAGTCAAAAGCCTTCTCAGCGTCAATTAGCACCATAGCAAAATCCTGTTTAAATTATACTTTATCCCTATGCAATTTGTTCCATAAATGTTCAAGAATCATATATGTTCTACGAATATTTTTTGTAGGAGATCTACCTATCATGAAGTCCGACTGATCTGAATGTATGATTTCCTTTAATATTTTTTTTAATCAATTAGCAATGATAGAGGTAAGTAATTTATAATCTACAGTTAGTAGGGAAATTGGTCTATATGAGCCAGGGTCTGATGGATCTTTATTCTTTTTAAGGATAAGAGTAATAATTGACGCTGAGAAGAATCGAGATATTGTATTTTTTTAATATAATACTCATTAAATAGATTAGTAAGCACATTAACAATCTCATGTTTAAGCAATCTATAGAACTCAGCAGGGAGTTGATCTGGACCTGGGGCCTTGCCAAGTTTATCTTCTTCTCTGGCTTCTGCAACTTCACTTAATGTTATGAGCTTATTTATTGCTTCAGTCTGTAAGGGAGGGACTATTGGGCATATGATATTATTCCAGAACGTCATATTATCCTCTGGGTCAATTGTTTTAGCTGCATAAATATTTTGATAGTAGTTAAAGGGACAGTCTAGTCCAAAAATTACTTTCATGATTCAGATAGGGCATGTAATTTTAAACAATTTTCCAATTTACTTTTATCACCAATTTTTCTTTGTTCTCTTGGTATTCTTAGTTGAAAGCTTAACCTAGGAGGTTCATATGCTAATTTCTTAGACCTTGAAGGCCGCCTCTTAAGAATTTTAACAGGTTTTCCACCACTAGAGGGTGTTAGTTCATGTTTTTCATATAGATAACACTGTGCTCATGCACGTGAAGTTACCTGGGAGCCATCACTGATTGGCTAAACTGCAAGTCTGTCAAAAGAACTGAAATAAAGGGGCAGTCTGCAGAGGCTTAGATACAAGGTAATTACAGAAGTAAAAAATATATAAATATAACTGTATTGGTTATGCAAAACTAGGGAATGGGTAAAAAAGGGATTATATATCTTTTAAAACAATAACAATTCTGGTGTAGACCGTCCCTTTAAGAAACACGCTTTTGATATTAGTAAGTGCTGTATAATTCTTGTCGCCGACTACAATTTGCTCAATCATATTGTTCTTTTTCCTGACCTTGTCAAGTCTAGCGAGATATTTAGCAGATTTACCATAGTGTCCAGTATATAGAGCGTTCATTCTAATCTCTTCATTAGTCATTTTCGATTTTAAGAATAGATCCCTGACTTGTCTGGCTTGATTATATTTATCCCAGAATTTGTTAAGTGGTGTATTTACATTTTTTCTTTAGGCATTGGTAACTGTGTTTGCTAGCTGTAATTTGCATGCTCTAAATTTCTTTTTTGCAATAACCATATAAGCTTTGATCTGG